>NW_022983381.1:0-227023 GCF_011762595.2 Tursiops truncatus
TCTCAGGGACGTGTGCAACATGGGCACATAACCCAGCAGTTAGACATAAGCTGGATGTGCGAAGAGAAATGTGAGGTTCGGTGAGCAAATGAAGACCCTTTGAAGTCATATTGCATGGTACCCATTCAATGGGTCCCAAATCTGCAGGTTTAAGGGATCTTCCTACAGCTAAAACATGCATGGAAAACCCAGAGGACTGTACACCATGTGATCGGGAGACGTGTTCAAATATGTCTCAGTTTTCCTCCCCTGGTACTCGGGTGCAACATTCCAGACGCTTTACTAACAATCTCCCCACTTGGAGAGTAAATCCGCCTTTAAACTCTTCTGTTTGGCCCAGTTTGCAATTTCTGCGGAGGATGAACAGGAATAGCGAGAACCAATGAGAGAGCTTGCTGGGGTGTGTGAACGGGCACATATAACTCTCATTTTCCCACCAAGAAGAAGAATTAAAGACAAGGCTCAGCGTGCCGCCGGAACCAGATTAGGGCCTGAAGCCATCCTGCGGTGTTGCGGCCAGCTCACAAGAAAGCAAGTTGAAGAAAGGAGCTCAGGGGCACTGTAATTCACAAACCTGCAGAGTTATAAATGAAAGCTATCGTCCAAAAATATGTTGAGGTAAGGCTGAAGAGGACTTGAAAGCGGGGCAGAATTGCAGGAAACCGATTTCAGGAGGTAGACTGGACTTGCATTGAAAGCATAGGAAAAGAGGCAGAACGTCCACAATGATGCACTTGGCCAAAAAGGGCGTATGCGTTTTTTCCTGAATATATTCAGTAAAAAACGCATACGCCCTTTTTGGCCAACGAAGCAAGCTTGCAAAGGAAATCTGCACACAATGAAGTCTCACTTCCCCCCGGTCAAAAGGGCCATCTGAAAAAATTGTAAAATCAAGAAATGCAGGACAGGCCATGGAGAACTGGGAGCCTTTATATGCTGATGGGCGGGTGTAAATTGCCAACAGCCACTCTGGAGAAGTGTATGGTGTTTCCTGAAACATCTAAAAAAAAGAGCAACAGAGACCTAGGGCACTTCCACTTATGGTCCTATAGCTAGGGAAATTAAAATCAACAAGACACAAGCCACCCCAAGTGTGAGTTAGGGCTACTCTGTTTACAAGAACCTCTACTTCAGTACAAGTTCAACATCGCAGAAAGTGAAAAATGGATAAAGAAGTTGTGGTACTTTTACTGTACATGAATATCTCTCAGCAATGAAATCAATGTCATAAGGCTAGTAGCAGCACAAAAGAGTGGATTCAGGTCCGATGATTCTAACTTGAAATAAGTCAACAGAAAAAGAAACATCATAAGATCGTCACTTTATACAGGAAGGGTAAACTTCTGCACAAGAACTGAATTACAGAACAGAACAGGGTCTCAATTTAGAAAACACACTTATGCTTGCTTAAGGGGAAAGGTGAGGTGGGGTGCTGATGCATAAACCAGAGATTGAAATGAGCACAGATAAAGTTCCTTAACCAAATATGGATTAGAAATATAGAGACAAGATCTACACCTTGCTCAACGAAATGGCCTCAACACACACCCTATTAAACGCCAAGAAATATATCTGACTAGTAAGTATCTTAAAACCTATGGATTGCTAATCTCCAAAGGGAATCAAGTGTGTACAGGGGCATAAACACAGCAGTGATAGGAGCTATCCAGATAGAAATTTTGTCGGCTGAAACAAATGAAGACCCTTTAAAAATTCGCATACTTGATGCATGGTTGACCACATTAACCCACGCTGGTACATCTACACTTGGGGCTTACAGGATTGGTGACTTTGTGAGCAACTGCAAAGTTTAAGCATATTCATGGTACCCATCCAAGGTCCCACCTCCAGGTTGAAGGGATCTTCCTTCAGCTAAACCATGTTGGAACCCAGAGATGTGTAACCATATGATCGGAGGTTTCAAAATGTCTCAGTTTTCCTCCCTGGTACTCGGGTGCAACATTCCAGACGCTTTACTAACACTCCCCACTTGGAGAGTCAGCGCCTTTAACCTCTGTTTGGCCCAGTGTGCAATTTCTGCGGAAGATGAACAGGAATAGCGAGAACCAATGAGAGACTAGCTGGAGGTGTCTCGACGGGCAAATTTAACTCTCATTTCCCACCAGGAAGAGGAATTAACCAAAGGCTCAGCGTGCCCCGGAACCAGATTAGGGCCTGAAGCCATCCTGCGGTGTTGCGGCCAAGCCACAGAAAGCGATTTGAAAAAGGAGCTCAGGGGCACTGTAATTCACAAACCTGCAGAGTTATAAATGACAGCTATCGTCCAAAAATATACTGAAGTAAGGCTGCCAAGAGGACTTGAAAGCGGGGCAGAATTGCAGGAAACCGATTTCAGGAGGTAGACTGGAATTGCATTGAAAGCATAGGAAAGAGGCAGAACGTCCACAATGATGCACTTGGCCAAAAGGGCGTATGCGTTTTTTCCTGAATATATTCAGGAAAAAAAGCATACGCCCTTTTTGGCCAACCAAGCAAGCTTGCAAAGGAAATCTGCACTACAATGAAGTCTCACTTCCCCCGGTCAAAAGGGCCATCTGAAAAAAGTGTAAAATCCAGAAAGGCAGGACAGGCCATGGAGAACTGGGAGCCTTGTTATGCTGATGGGCGGGATGTAAATTGCCAACAGACACTCGGGAGAAGTGTATGGTGTTTCCTGAAACATCTAAAAAACAAAGCAACAGAGCCTAGGGCACTTCCACTTATGGTCCTATAGCTTAGGGAAATTAAAATCAAAAAGACACAGCCACCCCAAGTTTGGAACGGCTCTGTTTACAAGAACCTCGTTTACAGTACAAGTTCAACATCGCAGAAAGTGAAAAATGGATAAAGAAGTTGTGGTATTTACTTACAAAGCAATATCACTCAGCAATGAAATCTATGTCATCAGGCCCTTAGCAGCACAATGAGTGGATTCAGGTATGATGATTCTAACTGAAATAAGTCACACAGAAAAAGAAACATCATAAGATATCAGTAATACACGGAATGTAAACTTGGCTACACAGGAACTGAATTACAGAACAGAACAGGGTCTCAAATTTAGAAAACCAACTTATGCTTGCTTAAGGGGAAAGGTGAGTTGGGGTGCTGCATAAAACCAGAGATTGAAATGAGCACAGATAAAGTTCCTTAAGCCAAATATGGAATAGACAAGAGCTACTCCTTGCTCAACGAAATGGACTCAACACCGCATATTAACACCTAAGAATGTACCTGACTAGTAAGTATCTTAAAACCTATGGATTGCTATGTCTCCGAAAGAGAATCAAGCATGTGTACAGGGGCATAAACGCAGCAGTGATAGGATTGGAGAGGTTCGGTGAGCAAATGAAGACCCTTTGAAGTCATATTGCATGGTACCCATTCCACGGGTCTCAACTCTCCAGGTTTAAGGTATTCTTCCTTCAGCTAAAACATGCATGTGGAACCAGAGTATGATCAACCATGTGATCGGGAGACGTGTTCAAATATGTCTCAGTTTTCCTCCCTGGTACTCGGGTGCAACATTCCAGACGCTTTACTAACACTCTCCCCACTTGGAGAGTCAGCGCCTTTAACCTCCTGTTTGGCCCAGTTTGCAATTTCTGCGGAAGATGAACAGGAATAGCGAGAACCAATGAGAGGCTAGCTGGAGGTGTCTGGACGGGCAAATTTAACTCTCATTTCCCACCAGGAAGAGGAATTAACCAAAGGCTCAGCAGTGCCGCCGGAACCAGATTAGGGCCTGAAGCCATCCTGCGGTGTTGCGGCCAGGTCACAAGAAAGCGAGTTGAAGAAAGGAGCTCAGGGGCACTGTAATTCACAAACCTGCAGAGTTATAAATGACAGCTATCGTCCAAAATAGACTGAAGTAAGGCTGCCAAGAGGACTTGAAAGCGGGGCAGAATTGCAGGAAACCGATTTCAGGAGGTAGACTGGAATTGCATTGAAAGCATAGGAAAAGAGGCAGAACGTCCACAATGATGCACTTGGCCAAAAAGGGCGTATGCGTTTTTTCCTGAATATATTCAGGAAAAAACGCATACGCCCTTTTTGGCCAACCAAGCAAGCTTGCAAAGGAAATCTGCACTACAATGAAGTCTCACTTCCCCCCGGTCAAAAGGGCCATCTGAAAAAAGTGTAAAATCCAGAAAGGCAGGACAGGCCATGGAGAACTGGGAGCCTTGTTATGCTGATGGGCGGGATGTAAATTGCCAACAGACACTCGGGAGAAGTGTATGGTGTTTCCTGAAACATCTAAAAAACAAAGCAACAGAGCCTAGGGCACTTCCACTTATGGTCCTATAGCTTAGGGAAATTAAAATCAAAAAGACACAGCCACCCCAAAGTTTGGGACGCCTCTGTTTACAAGAACCTCGTTTACAGTACAAGTTCAACATCGCAGAAAGTGAAAAATGGATAAAGAAGTTGTGGTACTTACTTACAAAGCAGTATCACTCAGCAATGAAATCTATGTCATCAGGCCCTTAGCAGCACAATGAGTGGATTCAGGTATGATGATTCTAACTGAAATAAGTCACACAGAAAAAGAAACATCATAAGATATCACTAATACACGGAATGTAAACTTGGCTACACAGGAACTGAATTACAGAACAGAACAGGGTCTCAATTTAGAAAACCAACTTATGCTTGCTTAAGGGGAAAGGTGAGTTGGGGTGCTGCATAAAACCAGAGATTGAAATGAGCACAGATAAAGTTCCTTAAGCCAAATATGGAATAGACAAGAGCTACTCCTTGCTCAACGAAATGGACTCACACCCCATATTAAACGCCTAAGAATGTACCTGACTAGTAAGTATCTTAAAACCTATGGATTGCTATGTCTCCGAAAGAGAATCAAGCATGTGTACAGGGGCATAAACGCAGCAGTGATAGGATTGGAGAGGTTCGGTGAGCAAATGAAGACCCTTTGAAGTCATATTGCATGGTACCCATTACCAGGGTCTCAACTCTCCAGGTTTAAGGTATTCTTCCTTCAGCTAAAACATGCATGTGGAACCCAGAGTATGATCAACCATGTGAACGGGAGACGTGTTCAAATATGTCTCAGTTTTCCTCCCCTGGTACTCGGGTGCAACATTCCAGACGCTTTACTAACACTCTCCCGACTTGGAGAGTCAGTCCCTTTAACCTCCTGTTTGGCCCAGTTTGCAATTTCTGCGGAAGATGAACAGGAATAGCGAGAACCAATGAGAGACTAGCTGGAGGTGTCTGGACGGGCAAATTTAACTCTCATTTCCCACCAGGAAGAGGAATTAACCAAAGGCTCAGCGTGCGTGCCGGAACCAGATTAGGGCCTGAAGCCATCCTGCGGTGTTGCGGCCAGGTCACAAGAAAGCGAGTTGAAGAAAGGAGCTCAGGGGCACTGTAATTCACAAACCTGCAGAGTTATAAATGACAGCTATCGTCCAAAAATAGACTGAAGTAAGGCTGCCAAGAGGACTTGAAAGCGGGGCAGAATTGCAGGAAACCGATTTCAGGAGGTAGACTGGAATTGCATTGAAAGCATAGGAAAAGAGGCAGAACGTCCACAATGATGCACTTGGCCAAAAAGGGCGTATGCGTTTTTTCCTGAATATATTCAGGAAAAAACGCATACGCCCTTTTTGGCCAACCAAGCAAGCTTGCAAAGGAAATCTGCACTACAATGAAGTCTCACTTCCCCCCGGTCAAAAGGGCCATCTGAAAAAAGTGTAAAATCCAGAAAGGCAGGACAGGCCATGGAGAACTGGGAGCCTTGTTATGCTGATGGGCGGGATGTAAATTGCCAACAGACACTCGGGAGAAGTGTATGGTGTTTCCTGAAACATCTAAAAAACAAAGCAACAGAGCCTAGGGCACTTCCACTTATGGTCCTATAGCTTAGGGAAATTAAAATCAAAAAGACACAGCCACCCAAAGTTTGGGACGCCTCTGTTTACAAGAACCTCGTTTACAGTACAAGTTCAACATCGCAGAAAGTGAAAAATGGATAAAGAAGTTGTGGTATTTACTTACAAAGCAATATCACTCAGCAATGAAATCTATGTCATCAGGCCCTTAGCAGCACAATGAGTGGATTCAGGTATGATGATTCTAACTGAAATAAGTCACACAGAAAAAGAAACATCATAAGATATCAGTAATACACGGAATGTAAACTTGGCTACACAGGAACTGAATTACAGAACAGAACAGGGTCTCAAATTTAGAAAACCAACTTATGCTTGCTTAAGGGTAAAGGTGAGTTGGGGTGCTGCATAAAACCAGAGATTGAAATGAGCACAGATAAAGTTCCTTAAGCCAATATGGAATAGACAAGAGCTACTCCTTGCTCAACGAAATGGACTCAACACCGCATATTAAACGCCTAAGAATGTACCTGACTAGTAAGTATCTTAAAACCTATGGATTGCTATGTCTCCGAAAGAGAATCAAGCATGTGTACAGGGGCATAAACGCAGCAGTGATAGGATTGGAGAGGTTCGGTGAGCAAATGAAGACCCTTTGAAGTCATATTGCATGGTACCCATTCCACGGGTTCAACTACTCAGGTTTAAGGTATTCTTCCTTCAGCTAAAACATGCATGTGGAACCCAGAGTATGATCAACCATGTGATCGGGAGACGTGTTCAAATATGTCTCAGTTTTCCTACCCTGGTACTCGGGTGCAACATTCCAGACGCTTTACTAACACTCTCCCCACTTGGAGAGTCAGTCCCTTTAACCTCCTGTTTGGCCCAGTTTGCAATTTCTGCGGAAGATGAACAGGAATAGCGAGAACCAATGAGAGACTAGCTGGAGGTGTCTGGACGGGCAATTTAACTCTCATTTCCCACCAGGAAGAGGAATTAACCAAAGGCTCAGCGTGCCGTGCCGGAACCAGATTAGGGCCTGAAGCCATCCTGCGGTGTTGCGGCCAGGTCACAAGAAAGCGAGTTGAAGAAAGGAGCTCAGGGGCACTGTAATTCACAAACCTGCAGAGTTATAAATGACAGCTATCGTCCAAAAATATACTGAAGTAAGGCTGCCAAGAGGACTTGAAAGCGGGGCAGAATTGCAGGAAACCGATTTCAGGAGGTAGACTGGAATTGCATTGAAAGCATAGGAAAAGAGGCAGAACGTCCACAATGATGCACTTGGCCAAAAAGGGCGTATGCGTTTTTTCCTGAATATATTCAGGAAAAAACGCATACGCCCTTTTTGGCCAACCAAGCAAGCTTGCAAAGGAAATCTGCACTACAATGAAGTCTCACTTCCCCCCGGTCAAAAGGGCCATCTGAAAAAAGTGTAAAATCCAGAAAGGCAGGACAGGCCATGGAGAACTGGGAGCCTTGTTATGCTGATGGGCGGGATGTAAATTGCCAACAGACACTCGGGAGAAGTGTATGGTGTTTCCTGAAACATCTAAAAAACAAAGCAACAGAGCCTAGGGCACTTCCACTTATGGTCCTATAGCTTAGGGAAATTAAAATCAAAAAGACACAGCCACCCCAAAGTTTGGAACGCCTCTGTTTACAAGAACCTCGTTTACAGTACAAGTTCAACATCGCAGAAAGTGAAAAATGGATAAAGAAGTTGTGGTATTTACTTACAAAGCAATATCACTCAGCAATGAAATCTATGTCATCAGGCCCTTAGCATCACAATGAGTGGATTCAGGTATGATGATTCTAACTGAAATAAGTCACACAGAAAAAAAACATCATAAGATATCAGTAATACACGGAATGTAAACTTGGCTACACAGGAACTGAATTACAGAACAGAACAGGGTCTCAAATTTAGAAAACCAACTTATGCTTGCTTAAGGGGAAAGGTGAGTTGGGGTGCTGCATAAAACCAGAGATTGAAATGAGCACAGATAAAGTTCCTTAAGCCAAATATGGAATAGACAAGAGCTACTCCTTGCTCAACGAAATGGACTCAACACCGCATATTAAACGCCTAAGAATGTACCTGACTAGTAAGTATCTTAAAACCTATGGATTGCTATGTCTCCGAAAGAGAATCAAGCATGTGTACAGGGGCATAAACGCAGCAGTGATAGGATTGGAGAGGTTCGGTGAGCAAATGAAGACCCTTTGAAGTCATATTGCATGGTACCCATTACACGGGTTTCAACTACCCAGGTTTAAGGTATTCTTCCTTCAGCTAAAACATGCATGTGGAACCCAGAGTATGATCAATCGTGTGAACGGGAGACGTGTTCAAATATGTCTCAGTTTTCCTCCCCTGGTACTCGGGTGCAACATTCCAGACGCTTTACTAACACTCTCCCCACTTGGAGAGTCAGTCCCTTTAACCTCCTGTTTGGCCCAGTTTGCAATTTCTGCGGAAGATGAACAGGAATAGCGAGAACCAATGAGAGACTAGCTGGAGGTGTCTGGACGGGCAAATTTAACTCTCATTTCCCACCAGGAAGAGGAAATAACCAAGGCTCAGCGTGCCGTGCCGGAACCAGATTAGGGCCTGAAGCCATCCTGCGGTGTTGCGGCCAGGTCACAAGAAAGCGAGTTGAAGAAAGGAGCTCAGGGGCACTGTAATTCACAAACCTGCAGAGTTATAAATGACAGCTATCGTCCAAAAATAGACTGAAGTAAGGCTGCCAAGAGGACTTGAAAGCGGGGCAGAATTGCAGGAAACCGATTTCAGGAGGTAGACTGGAATTGCATTGAAAGCATAGGAAAAGAGGCAGAACGTCCACAATGATGCACTTGGCCAAAAAGGGCGTATGCGTTTTTTCCTGAATATATTCAGGAAAAAACGCATACGCCCTTTTTGGCCAACCAAGCAAGCTTGCAAAGGAAATCTGCACTACAATGAAGTCTCACTTCCCCCCGGTCAAAAGGGCCATCTGAAAAAAGTGTAAAATCCAGAAAGGCAGGACAGGCCATGGAGAACTGGGAGCCTTGTTATGCTGATGGGCGGGATGTAAATTGCCAACAACCACTCGGAGAAGTGTATGGTGTTTCCTGAAACATCTAAAAAACAAAGCAACAGAGCCTAGGGCACTTCCACTTATGGTCCTATAGCTTAGGGAAATTAAAATCAAAAAGACACAGCCACCCCAAAGTTTGGAACGGCTCTGTTTACAAGAACCTCGTTTACAGTACAAGTTCAACATCGCAGAAAGTGAAAAATGGATAAAGAAGTTGTGGTATTTACTTACAAAGCAATATCACTCAGCAATGAAATCTATGTCATCAGGCCCTTAGCAGCACAATGAGTGGATTCAGGTATGATGATTCTAACTGAAATAAGTCACACAGAAAAAGAAACATCATAAGATATCAGTAATACACGGAATGTAAACTTGGCTACACAGGAACTGAATTACAGAACAGAACAGGGTCTCAAATTTAGAAAACCAACTTATGCTTGCTTAAGGGGAAAGGTGAGTTGGGGTGCTGCATAAAACCAGAGATTGAAATGAGCACAGATAAAGTTCCTTAAGCCAAATATGGAATAGACAAGAGCTACTCCTTGCTCAACGAAATGGACTCAACACCCCATATTAAACGCCTAAGAATGTACCTGACTAGTAAGTATCTTAAAACCTATGGATTGCTATGTCTCCAAAGAGAATCAAGCATGTGTACAGGGGCATAAACGCAGCAGTGATAGGATTGGAGAGGTTCGGTGAGCAAATGAAGACCCTTTGAAGTCATATTGCATGGTACCCATTCCACGGGTCTTCACTCTCCAGGTTTAAGGTATTCTTCCTTCAGCTAAAACATGCATGTGGAACCCAGAGTATGATCAACCATGTGATCGGGAGACGTGTTCAAATATGTCTCAGTTTTCCTCCCCTGGTACTCGGGTGCAACATTCCAGACGCTTTACTAACACTCTCCCACTTGGAGAGTCAGCGCCTTTAACCTCCTGTTTGGCCCAGTTTGCAATTTCTGCGGAAGATGAACAGGAATAGCGAGAACCAATGAGAGACTAGCTGGAGGTGTCTGGACGGGCAAATTTAACTCTCATTTCCCACCAGGAAGAGGAATTAACCAAAGGCTCAGCGTGCCGTGCCGGAACCAGATTAGGGCCTGAAGCCATCCTGCGGTGTTGCGGCCAGCTCACAAGAAAGCGAGTTGAAGAAAGGAGCTCAGGGGCACTGTAATTCACAAACCTGCAGAGTTATAAATGACAGCTATCGTCCAAAAATAGACTGAAGTAAGGCTGCCAAGAGGACTTGAAAGCGGGGCAGAATTGCAGGAAACCGATTTCAGGAGGTAGACTGGAATTGCATTGAAAGCATAGGAAAAGAGGCAGAACGTCCACAATGATGCACTTGGCCAAAAAGGGCGTATGCGTTTTTTCCTGAATATATTCAGGAAAAAACGCATACGCCCTTTTTGGCCAACCAAGCAAGCTTGCAAAGGAAATCTGCACTACAATGAAGTCTCACTTCACCCCCGTCAAAAGGGCCATCTGAAAAAAGTGTAAAATCCAGAAAGGCAGGACAGGCCATGGAGAACTGGGAGCCTTGTTATGCTGATGGGCGGGATGTAAATTGCCAACAGACACTCGGGAGAAGTGTATGGTGTTTCCTGAAACATCTAAAAAACAAAGCAACAGAGCCTAGGGCACTTCCACTTATGGTCCTATAGCTTAGGGAAATTAAAATCAAAAAGACACAGCCACCCCAAAGTTTGGGACGCCTCTGTTTACAAGAACCTCGTTTACAGTACAAGTTCAACATCGCAGAAAGTGAAAAATGGATAAAGAAGTTGTGGTATTTACTTACAAAGCAATATCACTCAGCAATGAAATCTATGTCATCAGGCCCTTAGCAGCACAATGAGTGGATTCAGGTATGATGATTCTAACTGAAATAAGTCACACAGAAAAAGAAACATCATAAGATATCAGTAATACACGGAATGTAAACTTGGCTACACAGGAACTGAATTACAGAACAGAACAGGGTCTCAAATTTAGAAAACCAACTTATGCTTGCTTAAGGGGAAAGGTGAGTTGGGTGCTGCATAAAACCAGAGATTGAAATGAGCACAGATAAAGTTCCTTAAGCCAAATATGGAATAGACAAGAGCTACTCCTTGCTCAACGAAATGGACTCAACACCGCATATTAAACGCCTAAGAATGTACCTGACTAGTAAGTATCTTAAAACCTATGGATTGCTATGTCTCCGAAAGAGAATCAAGCATGTGTACAGGGGCATAAACGCAGCAGTGATAGGATTGGAGAGGTTCGGTGAGCAAATGAAGACCCTTTGAAGTCATATTGCATGGTACCCATTCCACGGGTTTCAACTACCCAGGTTTAAGGTATTCTTCCTTCAGCTAAAACATGCATGTGGAACCCAGAGTATGATCAACCATGTGATCGGGAGACGTGTTCAAATATGTCTCAGTTTTCCTCCCCTGGTACTCGGGTGCAACATTCCAGACGCTTTACTAACACTCTCCCCCCACTTGGAGAGTCAGTCCCTTTAACCTCCTGTTTGGCCCAGTTTGCAATTTCTGCGGAAGATGAACAGGAATAGCGAGAACCAATGAGAGACTAGCTGGAGGTGTCTGGACGGGCAAATTTAACTCTCATTTCCCACCAGGAAGAGGAATTACCAAAGGCTCAGCGTGCCGTGCCGGAACCAGATTAGGGCCTGAAGCCATCCTGCGGTGTTGCGGCCAGGTCACAAGAAAGCGAGTTGAAGAAAGGAGCTCAGGGGCACTGTAATTCACAAACCTGCAGAGTTATAAATGACAGCTATCGTCCAAAAATAGACTGAAGTAAGGCTGCCAAGAGGACTTGAAAGCGGGGCAGAATTGCAGGAAACCGATTTCAGGAGGTAGACTGGAATTGCATTGAAAGCATAGGAAAAGAGGCAGAACGTCCACAATGATGCACTTGGCCAAAAAGGGCGTATGCGTTTTTTCCTGAATATATTCAGGAAAAAACGCATACGCCCTTTTTGGCCAACCAAGCAAGCTTGCAAAGGAAATCTGCACTACAATGAAGTCTCACTTCCCCCCGGTCAAAAGGGCCATCTGAAAAAAGTGTAAAATCCAGAAAGGCAGGACAGGCCATGGAGAACTGGGAGCCTTGTTATGCTGATGGGCGGGATGTAAATTGCCAACAACCACTCGGGAGAAGTGTATGGTGTTTCCTGAAACATCTAAAAAACAAAGCAACAGAGCCTAGGGCACTTCCACTTATGGTCCTATAGCTTAGGGAAATTAAAATCAAAAAGACACAGCCACCCCAAAGTTTGGACGCCTCTGTTTACAAGAACCTCGTTTACAGTACAAGTTCAACATCGCAGAAAGTGAAAAATGGATAAAGAAGTTGTGGTATTTACTTACAAAGCAATATCACTCAGCAATGAAATCTATGTCATCAGGCCCTTAGCAGCACAATGAGTGGATTCAGGTATGATGATTCTAACTGAAATAAGTCACACAGAAAAAGAAACATCATAAGATATCAGTAATACACGGAATGTAAACTTGGCTACACAGGAACTGAATTACAGAACAGAACAGGGTCTCAAATTTAGAAAACCAACTTATGCTTGCTTAAGGGGAAAGGTGAGTTGGGGTGCTGCATAAAACCAGAGATTGAAATGAGCACAGATAAAGTTCCTTAAGCCAAATATGGAATAGACAAGAGCTACTCCTTGCTCAACGAAATGGACTCAACACCGCATATTAAACGCCTAAGAATGTACCTGACTAGTAAGTATCTTAAAACCTATGGATTGCTATGTCTCCGAAAGAGAATCAAGCATGTGTACAGGGGCATAAACGCAGCAGTGATAGGATTGGAGAGGTTCGGTGAGCAAATGAAGACCCTTTGAAGTCATATTGCATGGTACCCATTACACGGGTCTCAACTCTCCAGGTTTAAGGTATTCTTCCTTCAGCTAAAACATGCATGTGGAACCCAGAGTATGATCAACCATGTGATCGGGAGACGTGTTCAAATATGTCTCAGTTTTCCTCCCCTGGTACTCGGGTGCAACATTCCAGACGCTTTACTAACACTCTCCCCACTTGGAGAGTCAGTCCCTTTAACCTCCTGTTTGGCCCAGTTTGCAATTTCTGCGGAAGATGAACAGGAATAGCGAGAACCAATGAGAGACTAGCTGGAGGTGTCTGGACGGGCAAATTTAACTCTCATTTCCCACCAGGAAGAGGAAATAACCAAAGGCTCAGCGTGCCGTGCCGGAACCAGATTAGGGCCTGAAGCCATCCTGCGGTGTTGCGGCCAGGTCACAAGAAAGCGAGTTGAAGAAAGGAGCTCAGGGGCACTGTAATTCACAAACCTGCAGAGTTATAAATGACAGCTATCGTCCAAAAATAGACTGAAGTAAGGCTGCCAAGAGGACTTGAAAGCGGGGCAGAATTGCAGGAAACCGATTTCAGGAGGTAGACTGGAATTGCATTGAAAGCATAGGAAAAGAGGCAGAACGTCCACAATGATGCACTTGGCCAAAAAGGGCGTATGCGTTTTTTCCTGAATATATTCAGGAAAAAACGCATACGCCCTTTTTGGCCAACCAAGCAAGCTTGCAAAGGAAATCTGCACTACAATGAAGTCTCACTTCCCCCCGGTCAAAAGGGCCATCTGAAAAAAGTGTAAAATCCAGAAAGGCAGGACAGGCCATGGAGAACTGGGAGCCTTGTTATGCTGATGGGCGGGATGTAAATTGCCAACAGACACTCGGGAGAAGTGTATGGTGTTTCCTGAAACATCTAAAAACAAAGCAACAGAGCCTAGGGCACTTCCACTTATGGTCCTATAGCTTAGGGAAATTAAAATCAAAAAGACACAGCCACCCCAAAGTTTGGGACGCCTCTGTTTACAAGAACCTCGTTTACAGTACAAGTTCAACATCGCAGAAAGTGAAAAATGGATAAAGAAGTTGTGGTATTTACTTACAAAGCAATATCACTCAGCAATGAAATCTATGTCCATCAGGCCCTTAGCAGCACAATGAGTGGATTCAGGTATGATGATTCTAACTGAAATAAGTCACACAGAAAAAGAAACATCATAAGATATCAGTAATACACGGAATGTAAACTTGGCTACACAGGAACTGAATTACAGAACAGAACAGGGTCTCAAATTTAGAAAACCAACTTATGCTTGCTTAAGGGGAAAGGTGAGTTGGGGTGCTGCATAAAACCAGAGATTGAAATGAGCACAGATAAAGTTCCTTAAGCCAAATATGGAATAGACAAGAGCTACTCCTTGCTCAACGAAATGGACTCAACACCGCATATTAAACGCCTAAGAATGTACCTGACTAGTAAGTATCTTAAAACCTATGGATTGCTATGTCTCCGAAAGAGAATCAAGCATGTGTACAGGGGCATAAACGCAGCAGTGATAGGATTGGAGAGGTTCGGTGAGCAAATGAAGACCCTTTGAAGTCATATTGCATGGTACCCATTCCACGGGTTTCAACTACCCAGGTTTAAGGTATTCTTCCTTCAGCTAAAACATGCATGTGGAACCTAGAGTATGATCAACCATGTGATCGGGAGACGTGTTCAAATATGTCTCAGTTTTCATACCCTGGTACTCGGGTGCAACATTCCAGACGCTTTACTAACACTCTCCCCACTTGGAGAGTCAGTCCCTTTAACCTCCTGTTTGGCCCAGTTTGCAATTTCTGCGGAAGATGAACAGGAATAGCGAGAACCAATGAGAGACTAGCTGGAGGTGTCTGGACGGGCAAATTTAACTCTCATTTCCCACCAGGAAGAGGAATTAACCAAAGGCTCAGCGTGCCGTGCCGGAACCAGATTAGGGCCTGAAGCCATCCTGCGGTGTTGCGGCCAGGTCACAAGAAAGCGAGTTGAAGAAAGGAGCTCAGGGGCACTGTAATTCACAAACCTGCAGAGTTATAAATGACAGCTATCGTCCAAAAATAGACTGAAGTAAGGCTGCCAAGAGGACTTGAAAGCGGGGCAGAATTGCAGGAAACCGATTTCAGGAGGTAGACTGGAATTGCATTGAAAGCATAGGAAAAGAGGCAGAACGTCCACAATGATGCACTTGGCCAAAAGGGCGTATGCGTTTTTTCCTGAATATATTCAGGAAAAAACGCATACGCCCTTTTTGGCCAACCAAGCAAGCTTGCAAAGGAAATCTGCACTACAATGAAGTCTCACTTCCCCCGGTCAAAAGGGCCATCTGAAAAAAGTGTAAAATCCAGAAAGGCAGGACAGGCCATGGAGAACTGGGAGCCTTGTTATGCTGATGGGCGGGATGTAAATTGCCAACAGACACTCGGGAGAAGTGTATGGTGTTTCCTGAAACATCTAAAAACAAAGCAACAGAGCCTAGGGCACTTCCACTTATGGTCCTATAGCTTAGGGAAATTAAAATCAAAAAGACACAGCCACCCCAAAGTTTGGGACGCCTCTGTTTACAAGAACCTCGTTTACAGTACAAGTTCAACATCGCAGAAAGTGAAAAATGGATAAAGAAGTTGTGGTATTTACTTACAAAGCAATATCACTCAGCAATGAAATCTATGTCATCAGGCCCTTAGCAGCACATGAGTGGATTCAGGTATGATGATTCTAACTGAAATAAGTCACACAGAAAAAGAAACATCATAAGATATCAGTAATACACGGAATGTAAACTTGGCTACACAGGAACTGAATTACAGAACAGAACAGGGTCTCAAATTTAGAAAACCAACTTATGCTTGCTTAAGGGGAAAGGTGAGTTGGGGTGCTGCATAAAACCAGAGATTGAAATGAGCACAGATAAAGTTCCTTAAGCCAAATATGGAATAGACAAGAGCTACTCCTTGCTCAACGAAATGGACTCAACACCGCATATTAAACGCCTAAGAATGTACCTGACTAGTAAGTATCTTAAAACCTATGGATTGCTATGTCTCCGAAAGAGAATCAAGCATGTGTACAGGGGCATAAACGCAGCAGTGATAGGATTGGAGAGGTTCGGTGAGCAAATGAAGACCCTTTGAAGTCATATTGCATGGTACCCATTCCACGGGTTTCAACTACCAAGGATTTAGGTATTCTTCCTTCAGCTAAAACATGCATGTGGAACCCAGAGTATGATCAACCATGTGATCGGGAGACGTGTTCAAATATGTCTCAGTTTTCCTACCCTGGTACTCGGGTGCAACATTCCAGACGCTTACTAACACTCTCCCCACTTGGAGAGTCAGCACCTTTAACCTCCTGTTTGGCCCAGTTTGCAATTTCTGCGGAAGATGAACAGGAATAGCGAGAACCAATGAGAGGCTAGCTGGAGGTGTCTGGACGGGCAAATTTAACTCTCATTTCCCACCAGGAAGAGGAATTAACCAAAGGCTCAGCGTGCCGTGCCGGAACCAGATTAGGGCCTGAAGCCATCCTGCGGTGTTGCGGCCAGGCTCACAAGAAAGCGAGTTGAAGAAAGGAGCTCAGGGGCACTGTAATTCACAAACCTGCAGAGTTATAAATGACAGCTATCGTCCAAAAATAGACTGAAGTAAGGCTGCCAAGAGGACTTGAAAGCGGGGCAGAATTGCAGGAAACCGATTTCAGGAGGTAGACTGGAATTGCATTGAAAGCATAGGAAAAGAGGCAGAACGTCCACAATGATGCACTTGGCCAAAAAGGGCGTATGCGTTTTTTCCTGAATATATTCAGGAAAAAACGCATACGCCCTTTTTGGCCAACCAAGCAAGCTTGCAAAGGAAATCTGCACTACAATGAAGTCTCACTTCCCCCGGTCAAAAGGGCCATCTGAAAAAAGTGTAAAATCCAGAAAGGCAGGACAGGCCATGGAGAACTGGGAGCCTTGTTATGCTGATGGGCGGGATGTAAATTGCCAACAACCACTCGGGAGAAGTGTATGGTGTTTCCTGAAACATCTAAAAAACAAAGCAACAGAACCTAGGGCACTTCCACTTATGGTCCTATAGCTTAGGGAAATTAAAATCAAAAAGACACAGCCACCCCAAAGTTGGAACGGCTCTGTTTACAAGAACCTCGTTTACAGTACAAGTTCAACATCGCAGAAAGTGAAAAATGGATAAAGAAGTTGTGGTATTTACTTACAAAGCAATATCACTCAGCAATGAAATCTGTGTCATCAGGCCCTTAGCAGCACAATGAGTGGATTCAGGTATGATGATTCTAACTGAAATAAGTCACACAGAAAAAGAAACATCATAAGATATCAGTAATACACGGAATGTAAACTTGGCTACACAGGAACTGAATTACAGAACAGAACAGGGTCTCAAATTTAGAAAACCAACTTATGCTTGCTTAAGGGGTAAAGGTGAGTTGGGGTGCTGCATAAAACCAGAGATTGAAATGAGCACAGATAAAGTTCCTTAAGCAAATATGGAATAGACAAGAGCTACTCCTTGCTCAACGAAATGGACTCAACACCGCATATTAAACGCCTAAGAATGTACCTGACTAGTAAGTATCTTAAAACCTATGGATTGCTATGTCTCCGAAAGAGAATCAAGCATGTGTACAGGGGCATAAAAGCAGCAGTGATAGGATTGGAGAGGTTCGGTGAGCAAATGAAGACCCTTTGAAGTCATATTGCATGGTACCCATTCCACGGGTTCTCAACTACTCCAGGTTTAGGTATTCTTCCTTCAGCTAAAACATGCATGTGGAACCAGAGTATGATCAACCATGTGAATCGGGAGACGTGTTCAAATATGTCTCAGTTTTTCGTACCCTGGTACTCGGGTGCAACATTCCAGACGCTTTACTAACACTCCCCCCACTTGGAGAGTCAGCGCCTTTAACCTCCTGTTTGGCCCAGTTTGCAATTTCTGCGGAAGATGAACAGGAATAGCGAGAACCAATGAGAGGCTAGCTGGAGGTGTCTGGACGGGCAAATTTAACTCTCATTTCCCACCAGGAAGAGGAAATTAACCAAAGGCTCAGCGTGCCGTGCCGGAACCAGATTAGGGCCTGAAGCCATCCTGCGGTGTTGCGGCCAGCTCACAAGAAAGCGAGTTGAAGAAAGGAGCTCAGGGGCACTGTAATTCACAAACCTGCAGAGTTATAAATGACAGCTATCGTCCAAAAATAGACTGAAGTAAGGCTGCCAAGAGGACTTGAAAGCGGGGCAGAATTGCAGGAAACCGATTTCAGGAGGTAGACTGGAATTGCATTGAAAGCATAGGAAAAGAGGCAGAACGTCCACAATGATGCACTTGGCCAAAAAGGGCGTATGCGTTTTTTCCTGAATATATTCAGGAAAAAACGCATACGCCCTTTTTGGCCAACCAAGCAAGCTTGCAAAGGAAATCTGCACTACAATGAAGTCTCACTTCCCCCCGGTCAAAAGGGCCATCTGAAAAAAGTGTAAAATCCAGAAAGGCAGGACAGGCCATGGAGAACTGGGAGCCTTGTTATGCTGATGGGCGGGATGTAAATTGCCAACAGACACTCGGGAGAAGTGTATGGTGTTTCCTGAAACATCTAAAAAACAAAGCAACAGAGCCTAGGGCACTTCCACTTATGGTCCTATAGCTTAGGGAAATTAAAATCAAAAAGACACAGCCACCCCAAAGTTTGGGACGCCTCTGTTTACAAGAACCTCGTTTACAGTACAAGTTCAACATCGCAGAAAGTGAAAAATGGATAAAGAAGTTGTGGTATTTACTTACAAGCAATATCACTCAGCAATGAAATCTATGTCATCAGGCCCTTAGCAGCACAATGAGTGGATTCAGGTATGATGATTCTAACTGAAATAAGTCACACAGAAAAAGAAACATCATAAGATATCAGTAATACACGGAATGTAAACTTGGCTACACAGGAACTGAATTACAGAAAAGAACAGGGTCTCAAATTTAGAAAAACCAACTTATGCTTGCTTAAGGGTAAAGGTGAGTTGGGGTGCTGCATAAAACCAGAGATTGAAATGAGCACAGATAAAGTTCCTTAAGTCAAATATGGAATAGACAAGAGCTACTCCTTGCTCAACGAAATGGACTCAACACCGCATATTAAACGCCTAAGAATGTACCTGACTAGTAAGTATCTTAAAACCTATGGATTGCTATGTCTCCAAAAGAGAATCAAGCATGTGTACAGGGGCATAAACGCAGCAGTGATAGGATTGGAGAGGTTCGGTGAGCAAATGAAGACCCTTTGAAGTCATATTGCATGGTACCCATTCCACGGGTCTCAACTCTACAGGTTTAAGGTATTCTTCCTTCAGCTAAAACATGCATGTGGAACCCAGAGTATGATCAACCATGTGAACGGGAGACGTGTTCAAATATGTCTCAGTTTTCCTCCCCTGGTACTCGGGTGCAACATTCCAGACGCTTTACTAACACTCTCCCCACTTGGAGAGTCAGTCCCTTTAACCTCCTGTTTGGCCCAGTTTGCAATTTCTGCGGAAGATGAACAGGAATAGCGAGAACCAATGAGAGGCTAGCTGGAGGTGTCTGGACGGGCAAATTTAACTCTCATTTCCCACCAGGAAGAGGAAATAACCAAAGGCTCAGCGTGCCGTGCCGGAACCAGATTAGGGCCTGAAGCCATCCTGCGGTGTTGCGGCCAGCTCACAAGAAAGCGAGTTGAAGAAAGGAGCTCAGGGGCACTGTAATTCACAAACCTGCAGAGTTATAAATGACAGCTATCGTCCAAAATAGACTGAAGTAAGGCTGCCAAGAGGACTTGAAAGCGGGCAGAATTGCAGGAAACCGATTTCAGGAGGTAGACTGGAATTGCATTGAAAGCATAGGAAAAGAGGCAGAACGTCCACAATGATGCACTTGGCCAAAAAGGGCGTATGCGTTTTTTCCTGAATATATTCAGGAAAAAACGCATACGCCCTTTTTGGCCAACCAAGCAAGCTTGCAAAGGAAATCTGCACTACAATGAAGTCTCACTTCCCCCCGGTCAAAAGGGCCATCTGAAAAAAGTGTAAAATCCAGAAAGGCAGGACAGGCCATGGAGAACTGGGAGCCTTGTTATGCTGATGGGCGGGATGTAAATTGCCAACAACCACTCGGGAGAAGTGTATGGTGTTTCCTGAAACATCTAAAAAACAAAGCAACAGAGCCTAGGGCACTTCCACTTATGGTCCTATAGCTTAGGGAAATTAAAATCAAAAAGACACAGCCACCCCAAAGTTTGGGACGCCTCTGTTTACAAGAACCTCGTTTACAGTACAAGTTCAACATCGCAGAAAGTGAAAAATGGATAAAGAAGTTGTGGTATTACTTACAAAGCAATATCACTCAGCAATGAAATCTATGTCATCAGGCCCTTAGCAGCACAATGAGTGGATTCAGGTATGATGATTCTAACTGAAATAAGTCACACAGAAAAAGAAACATCATAAGATATCAGTAATACACGGAATGTAAACTTGGCTACACAGGAACTGAATTACAGAACAGAACAGGGTCTCAAATTTAGAAAACCAACTTATGCTTGCTTAAGGGGAAAGGTGAGTTGGGGTGCTGCATAAAACCAGAGATTGAAATGAGCACAGATAAAGTTCCTTAAGCCAAATATGGAATAGACAAGAGCTACTCCTTGCTCAACGAAATGGACTCAACACCGCATATTAAACGCCTAAGAATGTACCTGACTAGTAAGTATCTTAAAACCTATGGATTGCTATGTCTCCAAAAGAGAATCAAGCATGTGTACAGGGGCATAAACGCAGCAGTGATAGGATTGGAGAGGTTCGGTGAGCAAATGAAGACCCTTTGAAGTCATATTGCATGGTACCCATTCCACGGGTCTCAACTCTCCAGGTTTAAGGTATTCTTCCTTCAGCTAAAACATGCATGTGGAACCCAGAGTATGATCAACCATGTGAACGGGAGACGTGTTCAAATATGTCTCAGTTTTCCTCCCCTGGTACTCGGGTGCAACATTCCAGACGCTTTACTAACACTCTCCCCACTTGGAGAGTCAGCGCCTTTAACCTCCTGTTTGGCCCAGTTTGCAATTTCTGCGGAAGATGAACAGGAATAGCGAGAACCAATGAGAGGACTAGCTGGAGGTGTCTGGACGGGCAAATTTAACTCTCATTTCCCACCAGGAAGAGGAAATAACCAAAGGCTCAGCGTGCCGTGCCGGAACCAGATTAGGGCCTGAAGCCATCCTGCGGTGTTGCGGCCAGCTCAAAAGAAAGCGAGTTGAAGAAAGGAGCTCAGGGGCACTGTAATTCACAAACCTGCAGAGTTATAAATGACAGCTATCGTCCAAAAATAGACTGAAGTAAGGCTGCCAAGAGGACTTGAAAGCGGGGCAGAATTGCAGGAAACCGATTTCAGGAGGTAGACTGGAATTGCATTGAAAGCATAGGAAAGAGGCAGAACGTCCACAATGATGCACTTGGCCAAAAAGGGCGTATGCGTTTTTTCCTGAATATATTCAGGAAAAAACGCATACGCCCTTTTTGGCCAACCAAGCAAGCTTGCAAAGGAAATCTGCACTACAATGAAGTCTCACTTCCCCCCGGTCAAAAGGGCCATCTGAAAAAAGTGTAAAATCCAGAAAGGCAGGACAGGCCATGGAGAACTGGGAGCCTTGTTATGCTGATGGGCGGGATGTAAATTGCCAACAACCACTCGGGAGAAGTGTATGGTGTTTCCTGAAACATCTAAAAACAAAGCAACAGAGCCTAGGGCACTTCCACTTATGGTCCTATAGCTTAGGGAAATTAAAATCAAAAAGACACAGCCACCCCAAAGTTTGGAACGGCTCTGTTTACAAGAACCTCGTTTACAGTACAAGTTCAACATCGCAGAAAGTGAAAAATGGATAAAGAAGTTGTGGTATTCACTTAAAATGCAGTATCACTCAGCAATGAAATCTATGTCATCAGGCCCGTAGCAGCACAATGAGTGGATTCAGGTATGATGATTCTAACTGAAATAAGTCACACAGAAAAAGAAACATCATAAGATATCACTAATACACGGAATGTAAACTTGCTACACAGGAACTGAATTCCAGAACAGAACAGGGTCCTCAAATTTAGAAAACCAACTTATGCTTGCTTAAGGGTAAAGGTGAGTTGGGGTGCTGCATAAAACCAGAGATTGAAATGAGCACAGATAAAGTTCCTTAAGCCAAATATGGAATAGACAAGAGCTACTCCTTGCTCAACGAAATGGACTCAACACCCATATTAAACGCCTAAGAATGTACCTGACTAGTAAGTATCTTAAAACCTATGGATTGCTATGTCTCCAAAAGAGAATCAAGCATGTGTACAGGGGAATAAACGCAGCAGTGATAGGATTGGAGAGGTTCGGTGAGCAAATGAAGACCCTTTGAAGTCATATTGCATGGTACCCATTCCACGGGTCTTCAACTACCCAGGTTTAAGGTATTCTTCCTTCAGCTAAAACATGCATGTGGAACCTAGAGTATGATCAACCATGTGATCGGGAGACGTGTTCAAATATGTCTCAGTTTCCTCCCCTGGTACTCGGGTGCAACATTCCAGACGCTTTACTAACACTCTCCCCACTTGGAGAGTCAGTGCCCCTTTAACCTCCTGTTTGGCCCAGTTTGCAATTTCTGCGGAAGATGAACAGGAATAGCGAGAACCAATGAGAGGCTAGCTGGAGGTGTCTGGACGGGCAAATTTAACTCTCATTTCCCACCAGGAAGAGGAAATAACCAAAGGCTCAGCGTGCCGTGCCGGAACCAGATTAGGGCCTGAAGCCATCCTGCGGTGTTGCGGCCAGCTCAAAAGAAAGCGAGTTGAAGAAAGGAGCTCAGGGGCACTGTAATTCACAAACCTGCAGAGTTATAAATGACAGCTATCGTCCAAAAATAGACTGAAGTAAGGCTGCCAAGAGGACTTGAAAGCGGGGCAGAATTGCAGGAAACCGATTTCAGGAGGTAGACTGGAATTGCATTGAAAGCATAGGAAAAGAGGCAGAACGTCCACAATGATGCACTTGGCCAAAAAGGGCGTATGCGTTTTTTCCTGAATATATTCAGGAAAAAACGCATACGCCCTTTTTGGCCAACCAAGCAAGCTTGCAAAGGAAATCTGCACTACAATGAAGTCTCACTTCCCCCCGGTCAAAAGGGCCATCTGAAAAAAGTGTAAAATCCAGAAAGGCAGGACAGGCCATGGAGAACTGGGAGCCTTGTTATGCTGATGGGCGGGATGTAAATTGCCAACAACCACTCGGGAGAAGTGTATGGTGTTTCCTGAAACAACTAAAAAACAAAGCAACAGAGCCTAGGGCACTTCCACTTATGGTCCTATAGCTTAGGGAAATTAAAATCAAAAAGACACAGCCACCCCCAAAGTTTGGACGGCTCTGTTTACAAGAAACTCGTTTACCATACAAGTTCAACATCGCAGAAAGTGAAAAATGGATAAAGAAGTTGTGGTATTTACTTACAAAGCAATATCACTCAGCAATGAAATCTGTGTCATCAGGCCCTTAGCAGCACAATGAGTGGATTCAGGTATGATGATTCTAACTGAAATAAGTCACACAGAAAAAGAAACATCATAAGATATCACTAATACACGGAATGTAAACTTGGCTACACAGGAACTGAATTACAGAACAGAACAGGGTCTCAAATTTAGAAAACCAACTTATGCTTGCTTAAGGGGAAAGGTGAGTTGGGGTGCTGCATAAAACCAGAGATTGAAATGAGCACAGATAAAGTTCCTTAAGCCAAATATGGAATAGACAAGAGCTACTCCTTGCTCAACGAAATGGACTCAACCCGCATATTAAACGCCTAAGAATGTACCTGACTAGTAAGTATCTTAAAACCTATGGATTGCTATGTCTCCGAAAGAGAATCAAGCATGTGTACAGGGGCATAAACGCAGCAGTGATAGGATTGGAGAGGTTCGGTGAGCAAATGAAGACCCTTTGAAGTCATATTGCATGGTACCCATTCCACGGGTTTCAACTACCCAGGTTTAAGGTATTCTTCCTTCAGCTAAAACATGCATGTGGAACCCAGAGTATGATCAACCATGTGATCGGGAGACGTGTTCAAATATGTCTCAGTTTTCCTCCCCTGGTACTCGGGTGCAACATTCCAGACGCTTTACTAACACTCTCCCCACTTGGAGAGTCAGCGCCTTTAACCTCCTGTTTGGCCCAGTTTGCAATTTCTGCGGAAGATGAACAGGAATAGCGAGAACCAATGAGAGACTAGCTGGAGGTGTCTGGACGGGCAAATTTAACTCTCATTTCCCACCAGGAAGAGGAAATAACCAAAGGCTCAGCGTGCCGTGCCGGAACCAGATTAGGGCCTGAAGCCATCCTGCGGTGTTGCGGCCAGGTCACAAGAAAGCGAGTTGAAGAAAGGAGCTCAGGGGCACTGTAATTCACAAACCTGCAGAGTTATAAATGACAGCTATCGTCCAAAAATAGACTGAAGTAAGGCTGCCAAGAGGACTTGAAAGCGGGGCAGAATTGCAGGAAACCGATTTCAGGAGGTAGACTGGAATTGCATTGAAAGCATAGGAAAAGAGGCAGAACGTCCACAATGATGCACTTGGCAAAAAGGGCGTATGCGTTTTTTCCTGAATATATTCAGGAAAAAACGCATACGCCCTTTTTGGCCAACCAAGCAAGCTTGCAAAGGAAATCTGCACTACAATGAAGTCTCACTTCCCCCCGGTCAAAAGGGCCATCTGAAAAAAGTGTAAAATCCAGAAAGGCAGGACAGGCCATGGAGAACTGGGAGCCTTGTTATGCTGATGGGCGGGATGTAAATTGCCAACAACCACTCGGGAGAAGTGTATGGTGTTTCCTGAAACATCTAAAAAACAAAGCAACAGAGCCTAGGGCACTTCCACTTATGGTCCTATAGCTTAGGGAAATTAAAATCAAAAAGACACAGCCACCCCAAAGTTTGGGACGCCTCTGTTTACAAGAACCTCGTTTACAGTACAAGTTCAACATCGCAGAAAGTGAAAAATGGATAAAGAAGTTGTGGTATTTACTTACAAAGCAATATCACTCAGCAATGAAATCTATGTCATCAGGCCCTTAGCAGCACAATGAGTGGATTCAGGTATGATGATTCTAACTGAAATAAGTCACACAGAAAAAGAAACATCATAAGATATCAGTAATACACGGAATGTAAACTTGGCTACACAGGAACTGAATTACAGAACAGAACAGGGTCTCAAATTTAGAAAACCAACTTATGCTTGCTTAAGGGTAAAGGTGAGTTGGGGTGCTGCATAAAACCAGAGATTGAAATGAGCACAGATAAAGTTCCTTAAGCCAAATATGGAATAGACAAGAGCTACTCCTTGCTCAACGAAATGGACTCAACACCGCATATTAAACGCCTAAGAATGTACCTGACTAGTAAGTATCTTAAAACCTATGGATTGCTATGTCTCCGAAAGAGAATCAAGCATGTGTACAGGGGCATAAACGCAGCAGTGATAGGATTGGAGAGGTTCGGTGAGCAAATGAAGACCCTTTGAAGTCATATTGCATGGTACCCATTCCACGGGTTTCAACTACCCAGGTTTAAGGTATTCTTCCTTCAGCTAAAACATGCATGTGGAACCCAGAGTATGATCAACCATGTGATCGGGAGACGTGTTCAAATATGTCTCAGTTTTCCTCCCCTGGTACTCGGGTGCAACATTCCAGACGCTTTACTAACACTCTCCCCACTTGGAGAGTCAGTCCCTTTAACCTCCTGTTTGGCCCAGTTTGCAATTTCTGCGGAAGATGAACAGGAATAGCGAGAACCAATGAGAGACTAGCTGGAGGTGTCTGGACGGGCAAATTTAACTCTCATTTCCCACCAGGAAGAGGAAATAACCAAAGGCTCAGCGTGCCGTGCCGGAACCAGATTAGGGCCTGAAGCCATCCTGCGGTGTTGCGGCCAGTTCACAAGAAAGCGAGTTGAAGAAAGGAGCTCAGGGGCACTGTAATTCACAAACCTGCAGAGTTATAAATGACAGCTATCGTCCAAAATAGACTGAAGTAAGGCTGCCAAGAGGACTTGAAAGCGGGGCAGAATTGCAGGAAACCGATTTCAGGAGGTAGACTGGAATTGCATTGAAAGCATAGGAAAAGAGGCAGAACGTCCACAATGATGCACTTGGCCAAAAAGGGCGTATGCGTTTTTTCCTGAATATATTCAGGAAAAAACGCATACGCCCTTTTTGGCCAACCAAGCAAGCTTGCAAAGGAAATCTGCACTACAATGAAGTCTCACTTCCCCCCGGTCAAAAGGGCCATCTGAAAAAAGTGTAAAATCCAGAAAGGCAGGACAGGCCATGGAGAACTGGGAGCCTTGTTATGCTGATGGGCGGGATGTAAATTGCCAACAGACACTCGGGAGAAGTGTATGGTGTTTCCTGAAACATCTAAAAAACAAAGCAACAGAGCCTAGGGCACTTCCACTTATGGTCCTATAGCTTAGGGAAATTAAAATCAAAAAGACACAGCCACCCCAAAGTTTGGAACGGCTCTGTTTACAAGAACCTCGTTTACAGTACAAGTTCAACATCGCAGAAAGTGAAAAATGGATAAAGAAGTTGTGGTATTTACTTACAAAGCAATATCACTCAGCAATGAAATCTATGTCATCAGGCCCTTAGCAGCACAATGAGTGGATTCAGGTATGATGATTCTAACTGAAATAAGTCACACAGAAAAAGAAACATCATAAGATATCAGTAATACACGGAATGTAAACTTGGCTACACAGGAACTGAATTACAGAACAGAACAGGGTCTCAAATTTAGAAAACCAACTTATGCTTGCTTAAGGGTAAGGTGAGTTGGGGTGCTGCATAAAACCAGAGATTGAAATGAGCACAGATAAAGTTCCTTAAGCCAAATATGGAATAGACAAGAGCTACTCCTTGCTCAACGAAATGGACTCAACACCGCATATTAAACGCCTAAGAATGTACCTGACTAGTAAGTATCTTAAAACCTATGGATTGCTATGTCTCCGAAAGAGAATCAAGCATGTGTACAGGGGCATAAACGCAGCAGTGATAGGATTGGAGAGGTTCGGTGAGCAAATGAAGACCCTTTGAAGTCATATTGCATGGTACCCATTCCACGGGTTTCAACTACCCAGGTTTAAGGTATTCTTCCTTCAGCTAAAACATGCATGTGGAACCCAGAGTATGATCAACCATGTGAACGGGAGACGTGTTCAAATATGTCTCAGTTTTCCTCCCTGGTACTCGGGTGCAACATTCCAGACGCTTTACTAACACTCTCCCCACTTGGAGAGTCAGTCCCTTTAACCTCCTGTTTGGCCCAGTTTGCAATTTCTGCGGAAGATGAACAGGAATAGCGAGAACCAATGAGAGCCTAGCTGGAGGTGTCTGGACGGGCAAATTTAACTCTCATTTCCCACCAGGAAGAGGAATTAACCAAAGGCTCAGCGTGCCGGCCGGAACCAGATTAGGGCCTGAAGCCATCCTGCGGTGTTGCGGCCAGCTCACAAGAAAGCGAGTTGAAGAAAGGAGCTCAGGGGCACTGTAATTCACAAACCTGCAGAGTTATAAATGACAGCTATCGTCCAAAAATAGACTGAAGTAAGGCTGCCAAGAGGACTTGAAAGCGGGGCAGAATTGCAGGAAACCGATTTCAGGAGGTAGACTGGAATTGCATTGAAAGCATAGGAAAAGAGGCAGAACGTCCACAATGATGCACTTGGCCAAAAAGGGCGTATGCGTTTTTTCCTGAATATATTCAGGAAAAAACGCATACGCCCTTTTTGGCCAACCAAGCAAGCTTGCAAAGGAAATCTGCACTACAATGAAGTCTCACTTCCCCCCGGTCAAAAGGGCCATCTGAAAAAAGTGTAAAATCCAGAAAGGCAGGACAGGCCATGGAGAACTGGGAGCCTTGTTATGCTGATGGGCGGGATGTAAATTGCCAACAGACACTTGGGAGAAGTGTATGGTGTTTCCTGAAACATCTAAAAAACAAAGCAACAGAGCCTAGGGCACTTCCACTTATGGTCCTATAGCTTAGGGAAATTAAAATCAAAAAGACACAGCCACCCCAAGTTTTGAACGGCTCTGTTTACAAGAACCTCGTTTACAGTACAAGTTCAACATCGCAGAAAGTGAAAAATGGATAAAGAAGTTGTGGTATTTACTTACAAAGCAATATCACTCAGCAATGAAATCTATGTCATCAGGCCCTTAGCAGCACAATGAGTGGATTCAGGTATGATGATTCTAACTGAAATAAGTCACACAGAAAAAGAAACATCATAAGATATCAGTAATACGCGGAATGTAAACTTGGCTACACAGGAAGGCTGAATGACAGGGCTCAGGCCTCAAGCTTGCAACTTAGGCTTAGGGTAAGGTTGGTTGGGGTGCTGAAAACCAGCCAGGATTGAAATGAGCACAATAAAGTTCCTTAAGCCAAATATGGAAAGAAAAAACCCCCCCAACGAAAACTCAACACCCCATATTAAACGCCTAAAGAAGACGCCTTCCCTAGGATTGCCTGCAGTCGGGGTAGCGGGGTCGTTGCGGGGCATAATGCAGCAGAATAGGATTGTGTCGGTCCTATGAAGCCCTACCCTTCCGTGGTCCCCCGGCTGGTACCCTTCCCCCGGTGAAGCATTCCTCCTCTCCCCGTCTTCCTGTTCCTCTTCCGCTGTCCTCTGGTTCACCAGCCCCCGAAGCTAAACACCCCTCCGTGTCCCAGGGGCCGTTCCAATCGCCCCCTGTTTCCCTCCCCTGGGAGTCCTCGCCTTTAACCGTTCCTGGGGTTCCCGTGGCACTCTCCTGCGGAAGATTTCAGTAATAGCGGTCCCAATTGGGATGCGGCTGGAGTGCTGGTGAAAAGACACGACGAGCTGAAGACCATCTGAAGGGGCGCAGTACTTCCCCTTCGAGCAGGTGGAGCAGCCAGGCCCTTCCGAGCTGTGACTGCCGGGCCTACTATTACCCTCGAGGAGGTTTAAGGAGAACGCGTAAAGGACCTGGCGGTGAAGCACGGGAAACACCACTCTCAGCTCCCTGCATCTATTCGGAGGTGATGGAGGCCCTGGACCTGCAGCCTGGCCTTTCCTTCCTGAACCTGGCAGAGCGGAAACCGGCTTACCTGAGCTTCCATTGGGAAAATCCTCGGTCCTTTTGGTGTGAACCAAGGGGTGGAACTCCCATTCAATGTGAACATATGCCAAGCAGAAGCTGGGCTTTTTCATGAGTATAAGTGACAGCTTCGACAATTTGGACTTCTGCGAGCCCTCCTTCGTCACCGGCAATTGCCTGGAAATTCTCAGGCTGCTCTTCAGAATGACCGGGTGTACTGCGCAACAGGGCAGGCGTGCAGAAGGGCATCACGAGGGTTACATGAAGAGCCTCCTTCAAAGTCTGGGCGTCCTGTCAATGACGCTGGAAGAGAAGTTGACTAAGATAACTCGGAACGGTCCTTCAGCCTGGGAACCACACAAGATTCTGGCTGTGTCTTTTGCTCCACTCGTCAGACCTGCCATTCAGAGTCAGAGAAGCACCCTTTGTCCACAAGCCCTGGCGGTTTCGCAGTCTCCAGGACCTGGCGCACATTGCATCCAGGGCCATTAATAAGGTCTCCACCAGGAATCTGTCAACAAAAACGGGAACATCACTGAAGAACATCATACCAGGTTAACGGAGGAGAGTTGGCGCCGCCGAATGGAAACGATTGTCCAATTTAGAAAACCAGGTTTTTGCTTAGGGGCTCTCCAAGGTGAGATGGGGTGGCTGAACACAGCTGCTAAACCTGGAAGACGAGCGGCCAAGAAGAAAGAGGTGACAACCCCGCCGGACACCAAGCATGAGCACCCGGTAACTTCCTCGCTAAGAATGTCCTGAGCCTCCCACTGCCATATCCCCTGAAGTCTACCTGCTTTATTACAGAGAAAAGTAAGCTGTGTCCAGGGTAGGAGGGCCAGCATGTGAGGGAGGGTCTGAACGCAGCATGGGTGCACTGGAGGAGGAGGGGCTCCCGAGTCTGCATGCGGCTTCTCGGGTGTCCTTGACTGTCCTTTAAGGTTTTTCTTCCTTCAGCTGATTTCTGTAAACCTAGTATGATCAACCATGTGAATGGGGAATGTGTCAAATATGTCTCAGTTTTCTCCTGGACTGGGGTTGACTTCACACTCTTCCAGGAAGAGTCTGAGTCTCACTTGGAGGTGGCCTGGAACCGTTTCTTTCGGAAGGGAACAGGTGTCTGCATCAGAGAAAGGAAAACTGAAGTTTGAAATTAATCGGTGTTTCTTATAACAGGAGAGGAGCAAAAAGGCTCAAGTTGCTAAGTGTATGAAATCATTTCTGAGTGGGACACGCCAATGTGCAAGTTTGATTTTACGGAATCAACTCTTAATTACTGAAGCACCCGAGTAATTAAAGATTTATTAAAAGATTAATTTAAAAGATTTACTAAAACTTTTTAGAGGACTTGGAACGGGGAGACTTGATTGAAAACCCTTTCAGAGGTAACTAAATTGCATTGACTCATAGGAGAGAGGTCAAATGGCAATTTTGCAAAAGGCAAAAAGGGCGATGGGTTTTTAGGAATGAGGTATCAGAAAGCCATACGCCCTTTTTGGAACCAAAAGCTTGCAAGGAAATCTTTTCTGACAATGAAGTTTTCCCTTTAAAGGGCCAAAATTGAAAATCCAGAAAGAAAGGCCAAGAATGAAACTGGGAGCCTGTTAGCTGATGGGCGGATGTAAATTGCCACAGACACAGAGAGTACTGTTGACTGAAACATCTAAAAAACAAAGCAATAGAGCCTAGGGCACTTCCTCATAGCAGGTTGGAAATACTGGCTCAGAAAGAATTGGGGACGGTTTAGACGGCCTGTGGGTTGGTTTTTGTTTTTTTTTTTCAAGAAGTGAAATTGGTTGTGTAATCACATCAAGTAATGATCATAGATTGATCTTTTATAATTAGGAGCAAAATAATTGTTAGATTCTGTAATTTTTCACTAAGAACAAAACACATGGAAAAGTACATTGCATAAGAACATTTTCACTCAAGTTTGACTTGGCGATCCATCTTCTCCAGCGCTGAAGTGTTGAGAGCTTCCTGTCTTATTAAGTGAGTGGGTTGAGAAAGAAAGGCCGTCCTTTTAGTTAGGTGGCAAAATGGAATACAAGTGACACTGCTCTTCCAAAAATTGGTTCTTTCAGAGACTTTTCAGTTTATACCAAAGTTAAAACAGCCTAAATCAAGTCTCTAGATTTTTATGATTGCATATGATCTCTCAGCCGCTCAGGATTGCAGGATTTCAGTGGTCTTTGTGGTTTTAACACTTCACGGGAGTTTCTGGTCATTTTGTTTGGCCATTTATTGCTTTTTTAAAAAGTATGTGAGTCATTATTATCACAGAACATGTGCACACTAGCTGGGAAGCGGTATATTGCCCTAAATGGGTACCGTTAAGCTGTTGTAAAGAGGGTTTTTCTTCATAGTCGTGTTTACCTGCCTTTACTGAACGTCAAGCCTCATTTCTCAGAGAGAAAGCATGAGTCACGTTTTACCTTGCTAAGACTTCCGAGTTTGCAGATCTTGTGACGTCATTCTAACAGAATGTAAGACCAATGAACACGTGGACGTTTTTGACAGGATTCTGAAATATTTTATATTAGGTGGCTTGACCAAAGGAAAGTCTGAAATTGGTATTGGATTTCCTGTTTTTTCAACCACATTTGCCTTTGCGCCAGGTTGTAGAAGTCTTTGCGAGAGGATTAGAGCAGTTGTTCCCCAATGCATGCTTAAACCTTTCTAAATTTTGGATTTAAGGTTGCCAAGGGACTTGAAACCAGAATTTGGCACAACATATATTATATAGATATTGAATATAATATATGTGAAATAATTTGGAAAAGATCGATCTTTAACATAAGAGATTATCAGGAAATTCCCTGTGTGAAGCATCTTTCCCCGGAATCATCTGAGACACTACTTTTTGTTTTTCAGACAGATGACTTATATAATAGTCTGTGTTGTTCTGCAAGCCTCTGTATTGCCAAACCACATTCAGACAGTGTGTGGCTTTTGTGTTTCGAAAAAACTGCAACAGAATATTTGACTTCCGTCTTGCAGTAGTGTAGGGAAATAACATCTCAAAAACACACAACAAAGTTTAATATTTAAGAACCTAAACAGACAGCCCGCAGCGTATTTAAAGAATTTTGCCCATTTACTTACAAAGCATAAGCGAGAATATGAAACAAGGTTTTGATGGAACTGATACACAGGCGATACCAATGAAAGGTATTCACACAAAAAACACAAAAAAAAGATATCAGTAATACACGGAATGTAAACTTGGCTACACAGGAACTGAATTACAGAAACAGAACAGGGTCTCAAATTTAGAAAACCAACTTATGCTTGCTTAAGGGGAAAGGTGAGTTGGGGTGCTGCATAAAACCAGAGTTGAAATGAGCACAGATAAAGTTCCTTAAGCCAAATATGGAATAGACAAGAGCTACTCCTTGCTCAACGAAATGGACTCAACACCGCATATTAAACGCCTAAGAATGTACCTGACTAGTAAGTATCTTAAAACCTATGGATTGCTATGTCTCCGAAGAGAATCAGCATGTGTACAGGGGCATAAACGCAGCAGTGATAGGATTGGAGAGGTTCGGTGAGCAAATGAAGACCCTTTGAAGTCATATTGCATGGTACCCATTCCACGGGTTTCAACTACCCAGGTTTAAGGTATTCTTCCTTCAGCTAAAACATGCATGTGTCCCTAGAGTATGATCAACCATGTGATCGGGAGACGTGTTCAAATATGTCTCAGTTTTCGTACCCTGGTACTCGGGTGCAACATTCCAGACGCTTTACTAACACTCTCCCGACTTGGAGAGTCAGTCCCTTTAACCTCCTGTTTGGCCCAGTTTGCAATTTCTGCGGAAGATGAACAGGAATAGCGAGAACCAATGAGAGACTAGCTGGAGGTGTCTGGACGGGCAAATTTAACTCTCATTTCCCACCAGGAAGAGGAATTAACCAAAGGCTCAGCATGCCGTGCCGGAACCAGATTAGGGCCTGAAGCCATCCTGCGGTGTTGCGGCCAGGCTCACAAGAAAGCGAGTTGAAGAAAGGAGCTCAGGGGCACTGTAATTCACAAACCTGCAGAGTTATAAATGACAGCTATCGTCCAAAAATAGACTGAAGTAAGGCTGCCAAGAGGACTTGAAAGCGGGGCAGAATTGCAGGAAACCGATTTCAGGAGGTAGACTGGAATTGCATTGAAAGCATAGGAAAAGAGGCAGAACGTCCACAATGATGCACTTGGCCAAAAAGGGCGTATGCGTTTTTTCCTGAATATATTCAGGAAAAAACGCATACGCCCTTTTTGGCCAACCAAGCAAGCTTGCAAAGGAAATCTGCACTACAATGAAGTCTCACTTCCCCCCGGTCAAAAGGGCCATCTGAAAAAAGTGTAAAATCCAGAAAGGCAGGACAGGCCATGGAGAACTGGGAGCCTTGTTATGCTGATGGGCGGGATGTAAATTGCCAACAGACACTCGGGAGAAGTGTATGGTGTTTCCTGAAACATCGAAAAAACAAAGCAACAGAAGCCTAGGGCACTTCCACTTATGGTCCTATAGCTTAGGGAAATTAAAATCAAAAAGACACAGCCACCCCAAAGTTTGGAACGGCTCTGTTTACAAGAACCTCGTTTACAGTACAAGTTCAACATCGCAGAAAGTGAAAAATGGATAAAGAAGTTGTGGTATTTACTTACAAAGCAATATCACTCAGCAATGAAATCTGTGTCATCAGGCCCTTAGCAGCACAATGAGTGGATTCAGGTATGATGATTCTAACTGAAATAAGTCACACAGAAAAAGAAACATCATAAGATATCAGTAATACACGGAATGTAAACTTGGCTACACAGGAACTGAATTACAGAACAGAACAGGGTCTCAAATTTAGAAAACCAACTTATGCTTGCTTAAGGGGAAAGGTGAGTTGGGGTGCTGCATAAAACCAGAGATTGAAATGAGCACAGATAAAGTTCCTTAAGCCAAATATGGAATAGACAAGAGCTACTCCTTGCTCAACGAAATGGACTCAACACCCCATATTAAACGCCTAAGAATGTACCTGACTAGTAAGTATCTTAAAACCTATGGATTGCTATGTCTCCGAAAGAGAATCAAGCATGTGTACAGGGGCATAAACGCAGCAGTGATAGGATTGGAGAGGTTCGGTGAGCAAATGAAGACCCTTTGAAGTCATATTGCATGGTACCCATTCCACGGGTTTCAACTACCCAGGTTTAAGGTATTCTTCCTTCAGCTAAAACATGCATGTGGAACCCAGAGTATGATCAACCATGTGATCGGGAGACGTGTTCAAATATGTCTCAGTTTTCCTCCCCTGGTACTCGGGTGCAACATTCCAGACGCTTTACTAACACTCTCCCCCACTTGGAGAGTCAGTCCCTTTAACCTCCTGTTTGGCCCAGTTTGCAATTTCTGCGGAAGATGAACAGGAATAGCGAGAACCAATGAGAGGCTAGCTGGAGGTGTCTGGACGGGCAAATTTAACTCTCATTTCCCACCAGGAAGAGGAATTAACCAAAGGCTCAGCGTGCCGTGCCGGAACCAGATTAGGGCCTGAAGCCATCCTGCGGTGTTGCGGCCAGGTCACAAGAAAGCGAGTTGAAGAAAGGAGCTCAGGGGCACTGTAATTCACAAACCTGCAGAGTTATAAATGACAGCTATCGTCCAAAAATAGACTGAAGTAAGGCTGCCAAGAGGACTTGAAAGCGGGGCAGAATTGCAGGAAACCGATTTCAGGAGGTAGACTGGAATTGCATTGAAAGCATAGGAAAAGAGGCAGAACGTCCACAATGATGCACTTGGCCAAAAAGGGCGTATGCGTTTTTTCCTGAATATATTCAGGAAAAAACGCATACGCCCTTTTTGGCCAACCAAGCAAGCTTGCAAAGGAAATCTGCACTACAATGAAGTCTCACTTCCCCCCGGTCAAAAGGGCCATCTGAAAAAAGTGTAAAATCCAGAAAGGCAGGACAGGCCATGGAGAACTGGGAGCCTTGTTATGCTGATGGGCGGGATGTAAATTGCCAACAACCACTCGGGAGAAGTGTATGGTGTTTCCTGAAACATCTAAAAAACAAAGCAACAGAGCCTAGGGCACTTCCACTTATGGTCCTATAGCTTAGGGAAATTAAAATCAAAAAGACACAGCCACCCCAAAGTTTGGAACGGCTCTGTTTACAAGAACCTCGTTTACAGTACAAGTTCAACATCGCAGAAAGTGAAAAATGGATAAAGAAGTTGTGGTATTTACTTACAAAGCAATATCACTCAGCAATGAAATCTAGTGTCATCAGGCCCTTAGCAGCACAATGAGTGGATTCAGGTATGATGATTCTAACTGAAATAAGTCACACAGAAAAAGAAACATCATAAGATATCAGTAATACACGGAATGTAAACTTGGCTACACAGGAACTGAATTACAGAACAGAACAGGGTCTCAAATTTAGAAAACCAACTTATGCTTGCTTAAGGGGAAAGGTGAGTTGGGGTGCTGCATAAAACCAGAGATTGAAATGAGCACAGATAAAGTTCCTTAAGCCAAATATGGAATAGACAAGAGCTACTCCTTGCTCAACGAAATGGACTCAACACCGCATATTAAACGCCTAAGAATGTACCTGACTAGTAAGTATCTTAAAACCTATGGATTGCTATGTCTCCGAAAGAGAATCAAGCATGTGTACAGGGGCATAAACGCAGCAGTGATAGGATTGGAGAGGTTCGGTGAGCAAATGAAGACCCTTTGAAGTCATATTGCATGGTACCCATTCCACGGGTTTCAACTACCCAGGTTTAAGGTATTCTTCCTTCAGCTAAAACATGCATGTGGAACCTAGAGTATGATCAACCATGTGATCGGGAGACGTGTTCAAATATGTCTCAGTTTCCGTACCCTGGTACTCGGGTGCAACATTCCAGACGCTTTACTAACACTCTCCCCACTTGGAGAGTCAGTCCCTTTAACCTCCTGTTTGGCCCAGTTTGCAATTTCTGCGGAAGATGAACAGGAATAGCGAGAACCAATGAGAGGACTAGCTGGAGGTGTCTGGACGGGCAAATTTAACTCTCATTTCCCACCAGGAAGAGGAATTAACCAAAGGCTCAGCGTGCCATGACGGAACCAGATTAGGGCCTGAAGCCATCCTGCGGTGTTGCGGCCAGGTTCAAGAAAGCGAGTTGAAGAAAGGAGCTCAGGGGCACTGTAATTCACAAACCTGCAGAGTTATAAATGACAGCTATCGTCCAAAAATAGACTGAAGTAAGGCTGCCAAGAGGACTTGAAAGCGGGGCAGAATTGCAGGAAACCGATTTCAGGAGGTAGACTGGAATTGCATTGAAAGCATAGGAAAAGAGGCAGAACGTCCACAATGATGCACTTGGCCAAAAAGGGCGTATGCGTTTTTTCCTGAATATATTCAGGAAAAAACGCATACGCCCTTTTTGGCCAACCAAGCAAGCTTGCAAAGGAAATCTGCACTACAATGAAGTCTCACTTCCCCCCGGTCAAAAGGGCCATCTGAAAAAAGTGTAAAATCCAGAAAGGCAGGACAGGCCATGGAGAACTGGGAGCCTTGTTATGCTGATGGGCGGGATGTAAATTGCCAACAGACACTCGGGAGAAGTGTATGGTGTTTCCTGAAACATCTAAAAAACAAAGCAACAGAGCCTAGGGCACTTCCACTTATGGTCCTATAGCTTAGGGAAATTAAAATCAAAAAGACACAGCCACCCCAAAGTTTGGGAAGCCTCTGTTTACAAGAACCTCGTTTACCGTACAAGTTCAATATCACAGAAAGTGAAAAATGGATAAAGAACTTGTGGTACTTACGTACAATGCAGTATCACTCAGCAATGAAATCTATGTCATCAGGCCCGTAGCAGCATAATGAGTGGATTCAGGTACGAATGATTCTAACTGAAATAAGTCACACAGAAAAAGAAACATCATAAGATATCAGTAATACACGGAATGTAAACTTGGCTACACAGGAACTGAATTACAGAACAGAACAGGGTCTCAAATTTAGAAAACCAACTTATGCTTGCTTAAGGGGAAAGGTGAGTTGGGGTGCTGCATAAAACCAGAGATTGAAATGAGCACAGATAAAGTTCCTTAAGCCAAATATGGAATAGACAAGAGCTACTCCTTGCTCAACGAAATGGACTCAACACCGCATATTAAACGCCTAAGAATGTACCTGACTAGTAAGTATCTTAAAACCTATGGATTGCTATGTCTCCGAAAGAGAATCAAGCATGTGTACAGGGGCATAAACGCAGCAGTGATAGGATTGGAGAGGTTCGGTGAGCAAATGAAGACCCTTTGAAGTCATATTGCATGGTACCCATTCCACGGGTTTCAACTACCCAGGTTTAAGGTATTCTTCCTTCAGCTAAAACATGCATGTGGAACCCAGAGTATGATCAACCATGTGATCGGGAGACGTGTTCAAATATGTCTCAGTTTTCCTCCCCTGGTACTCGGGTGCAACATTCCAGACGCTTTACTAACACTCTCCCCACTTGGAGAGTCAGCGCCTTTAACCTCCAGTTTGGCCCAGTTTGCAATTTCTGCGGAAGATGAACAGGAATAGCGAGAACCAATGAGAGGCTAGCTGGAGGTGTCTGGACGGGCAAATTTAACTCTCATTTCCCACCAGGAAGAGGAAATAACCAAAGGCTCAGCGTGCCGTGCCGGAACCAGATTAGGGCCTGAAGCCATCCTGCGGTGTTGCGGCCAGCTCAAAAGAAAGCGAGTTGAAGAAAGGAGCTCAGGGGCACTGTAATTCACAAACCTGCAGAGTTATAAATGACAGCTATCGTCCAAAAATAGACTGAAGTAAGGCTGCCAAGAGGACTTGAAAGCGGGGCAGAATTGCAGGAAACCGATTTCAGGAGGTAGACTGGAATTGCATTGAAAGCATAGGAAAAGAGGCAGAACGTCCACAATGATGCACTTGGCCAAAAAGGGCGTATGCGTTTTTTCCTGAATATATTCAGGAAAAAACGCATACGCCCTTTTTGGCCAACCAAGCAAGCTTGCAAAGGAAATCTGCACTACAATGAAGTCTCACTTCCCCCCGGTCAAAAGGGCCATCTGAAAAAAGTGTAAAATCCAGAAAGGCAGGACAGGCCATGGAGAACTGGGAGCCTTGTTATGCTGAATGGCGGGATGTAAATTGCCAACAACCACTCGGGAGAAGTGTATGGTGTTTCCTGAAACATCTAAAAAACAAAGCAACAGAGCCTAGGGCACTTCCACTTATGGTCCTATAGCTTAGGGAATTTAAAATCAAAAAGACACAGCCACCCCAAAGTTTGGAACGGCTCTGTTTACAAGAACCTCGTTTACAGTACAAGTTCAACATCGCAGAAAGTGAAAAATGGATAAAGAAGTTGTGGTATTTACTTACAAAGCAATATCACTCAGCAATGAAATCTGTGTCATCAGGCCCTTAGCAGCACAATGAGTGGATTCAGGTATGATGATTCTAACTGAAATAAGTCACACAGAAAAAGAAACATCATAAGATATCAGTAATACACGGAATGTAAACTTGGCTACACAGGAACTGAATTACAGAACAGAACAGGGTCTCAAATTTAGAAAACCAACTTATGCTTGCTTAAGGGTAAAGGTGAGTTGGGGTGCTGCATAAAACCAGAGATTGAAATGAGCACAGATAAAGTTCCTTAAGCCAAATATGGAATAGACAAGAGCTACTCCTTGCTCAACGAAATGGACTCAACACCGCATATTAAACGCCTAAGAATGTACCTGACTAGTAAGTATCTTAAAACCTATGGATTGCTATGTCTCCGAAAGAGAATCAAGCATGTGTACAGGGGCATAAACGCAGCAGTGATAGGATTGGAGAGGTTCGGTGAGCAAATGAAGACCCTTTGAAGTCATATTGCATGGTACCCATTCCACGGGTTTCAACTACCCAGGTTTAAGGTATTCTTCCTTCAGCTAAAACATGCATGTGTCCCTAGAGTATGATCAACCATGTGATCGGGAGACGTGTTCAAATATGTCTCAGTTTTCGTACCCTGGTACTCGGGTGCAACATTCCAGACGCTTTACTAACACTCTCCCGACTTGGAGAGTCAGTCCCTTTAACCTCCTGTTTGGCCCAGTTTGCAATTTCTGCGGAAGATGAACAGGAATAGCGAGAACCAATGAGAGACTAGCTGGAGGTGTCTGGACGGGCAAATTTAACTCTCATTTCCCACCAGGAAGAGGAATTAACCAAAGGCTCAGCGTGCCGTGCCGGAACCAGATTAGGGCCTGAAGCCATCCTGCGGTGTTGCGGCCAGCTCACAAGAAAGCGAGTTGAAGAAAGGAGCTCAGGGGCACTGTAATTCACAAACCTGCAGAGTTATAAATGACAGCTATCGTCCAAAAATAGACTGAAGTAAGGCTGCCAAGAGGACTTGAAAGCGGGGCAGAATTGCAGGAAACCGATTTCAGGAGGTAGACTGGAATTGCATTGAAAGCATAGGAAAAGAGGCAGAACGTCCACAATGATGCACTTGGCCAAAAAGGGCGTATGCGTTTTTTCCTGAATATATTCAGGAAAAAACGCATACGCCCTTTTTGGCCAACCAAGCAAGCTTGCAAAGGAAATCTGCACTACAATGAAGTCTCACTTCCCCCCGGTCAAAAGGGCCATCTGAAAAAAGTGTAAAATCCAGAAAGGCAGGACAGGCCATGGAGAACTGGGAGCCTTGTTATGCTGATGGGCGGGATGTAAATTGCCAACAGACACTCGGGAGAAGTGTATGGTGTTTCCTGAAACATCTAAAAAACAAAGCAACAGAGCCTAGGGCACTTCCACTTATGGTCCTATAGCTTAGGGAAATTAAAATCAAAAAGACACAGCCACCCCAAAGTTTGGGGACGCCTCTGTTTACAAGAACCTCGTTTACAGTACAAGTTCAACATCGCAGAAAGTGAAAAATGGATAAAGAAGTTGTGGTATTTACTTACAAAGCAATATCACTCAGCAATGAAATCTGTGTCATCAGGCCCTTAGCAGCACAATGAGTGGATTCAGGTATGATGATTCTAACTGAAATAAGTCACACAGAAAAAGAAACATCATAAGATATCAGTAATACACGGAATGTAAACTTGGCTACACAGGAACTGAATTACAGAACAGAACAGGGTCTCAAATTTAGAAAACCAACTTATGCTTGCTTAAGGGGAAAGGTGAGTTGGGGTGCTGCATAAAACCAGAGATTGAAATGAGCACAGATAAAGTTCCTTAAGCCAAATATGGAATAGACAAGAGCTACTCCTTGCTCAACGAAATGGACTCAACACCGCATATTAAACGCCTAAGAATGTACCTGACTAGTAAGTATCTTAAAACCTATGGATTGCTATGTCTCCGAAAGAGAATCAAGCATGTGTACAGGGGCATAAACGCAGCAGTGATAGGATTGGAGAGGTTCGGTGAGCAAATGAAGACCCTTTGAAGTCATATTGCATGGTACCCATTCCACGGGTTTCAACTACCCAGGTTTAAGGTATTCTTCCTTCAGCTAAAACATGCATGTGGAACCCAGAGTATGATCAACCATGTGATCGGGAGACGTGTTCAAATATGTCTCAGTTTTCCTCCCCTGGTACTCGGGTGCAACATTCCAGACGCTTTACTAACACTCTCCCCACTTGGAGAGTCAGTCCCTTTAACCTCCTGTTTGGCCCAGTTTGCAATTTCTGCGGAAGATGAACAGGAATAGCGAGAACCAATGAGAGACTAGCTGGAGGTGTCTGGACGGGCAAATTTAACTCTCATTTCCCACCAGGAAGAGGAATTAACCAAAGGCTCAGCGTGCCGTGCCGGAACCAGATTAGGGCCTGAAGCCATCCTGCGGTGTTGCGGCCAGGTCACAAGAAAGCGAGTTGAAGAAAGGAGCTCAGGGGCACTGTAATTCACAAACCTGCAGAGTTATAAATGACAGCTATCGTCCAAAAATAGACTGAAGTAAGGCTGCCAAGAGGACTTGAAAGCGGGGCAGAATTGCAGGAAACCGATTTCAGGAGGTAGACTGGAATTGCATTGAAAGCATAGGAAAAGAGGCAGAACGTCCACAATGATGCACTTGGCCAAAAAGGGCGTATGCGTTTTTTCCTGAATATATTCAGGAAAAAACGCATACGCCCTTTTTGGCCAACCAAGCAAGCTTGCAAAGGAAATCTGCACTACAATGAAGTCTCACTTCCCCCCGGTCAAAAGGGCCATCTGAAAAAAGTGTAAAATCCAGAAAGGCAGGACAGGCCATGGAGAACTGGGAGCCTTGTTATGCTGATGGGCGGGATGTAAATTGCCAACAACCACTCGGGAGAAGTGTATGGTGTTTCCTGAAACATCTAAAAAACAAAGCAACAGAGCCTAGGGCACTTCCACTTATGGTCCTATAGCTTAGGGAAATTAAAATCAAAAAGACACAGCCACCCCAAAGTTTGGAACGGCCTCTGTTTACAAGAACCTCGTTTACAGTACAAGTTCAACATCGCAGAAAGTGAAAAATGGATAAAGAAGTTGTGGTATTTACTTACAAAGCAATATCACTCAGCAATGAAATCTGTGTCATCAGGCCCTTAGCAGCACAATGAGTGGATTCAGGTATGATGATTCTAACTGAAATAAGTCACACAGAAAAAGAAACATCATAAGATATCAGTAATACACGGAATGTAAACTTGGCTACACAGGAACTGAATTACAGAACAGAACAGGGTCTCAAATTTAGAAAACCAACTTATGCTTGCTTAAGGGGAAAGGTGAGTTGGGGTGCTGCATAAAACCAGAGATTGAAATGAGCACAGATAAAGTTCCTTAAGCCAAATATGGAATAGACAAGAGCTACTCCTTGCTCAACGAAATGGACTCAACACCGCATATTAAACGCCTAAGAATGTACCTGACTAGTAAGTATCTTAAAACCTATGGATTGCTATGTCTCCGAAAGAGAATCAAGCATGTGTACAGGGGCATAAACGCAGCAGTGATAGGATTGGAGAGGTTCGGTGAGCAAATGAAGACCCTTTGAAGTCATATTGCATGGTACCCATTCCACGGGTTTCAACTACCCAGGTTTAAGGTATTCTTCCTTCAGCTAAAACATGCATGTGGAACCTAGAGTATGATCAACCATGTGATCGGGAGACGTGTTCAAATATGTCTCAGTTTTCCGTACCCTGGTACTCGGGTGCAACATTCCAGACGCTTTACTAACACTCTCCCCGACTTGGAGAGTCAGTCCCTTTAACCTCCTGTTTGGCCCAGTTTGCAATTTCTGCGGAAGATGAACAGGAATAGCGAGAACCAATGAGAGGACTAGCTGGAGGTGTCTGGACGGGCAAATTTAACTCTCATTTCCCACCAGGAAGAGGAATAACCAAAGGCTCAGCGTGCCGTGCCGGAACCAGATTAGGGCCTGAAGCCATCCTGCGGTGTTGCGGCCAGCTCAAAAGAAAGCGAGTTGAAGAAAGGAGCTCAGGGGCACTGTAATTCACAAACCTGCAGAGTTATAAATGACAGCTATCGTCCAAAAATAGACTGAAGTAAGGCTGCCAAGAGGACTTGAAAGCGGGGCAGAATTGCAGGAAACCGATTTCAGGAGGTAGACTGGAATTGCATTGAAAGCATAGGAAAAGAGGCAGAACGTCCACAATGATGCACTTGGCCAAAAAGGGCGTATGCGTTTTTTCCTGAATATATTCAGGAAAAAACGCATACGCCCTTTTTGGCCAACCAAGCAAGCTTGCAAAGGAAATCTGCACTACAATGAAGTCTCACTTCCCCCCGGTCAAAAGGGCCATCTGAAAAAAGTGTAAAATCCAGAAAGGCAGGACAGGCCATGGAGAACTGGGAGCCTTGTTATGCTGATGGGCAGGATGTAAATTGCCAACAGACACTCGGGAGAAGTGTATGGTGTTTCCTGAAACATCGAAAAAACAAAGCAACAGAAGCCTAGGGCACTTCCACTTATGGTCCTATAGCTTAGGGAAATTAAAATCAAAAAGACACAGCCACCCCAAAGTTTGGAACGGCTCTGTTTACAAGAACCTCGTTTACAGTACAAGTTCAACATCGCAGAAAGTGAAAAATGGATAAAGAAGTTGTGGTATTTACTTACAAAGCAATATCACTCAGCAATGAAATCTATGTCATCAGGCCCTTAGCAGCACAATGAGTGGATTCAGGTATGATGATTCTAACTGAAATAAGTCACACAGAAAAAGAAACATCATAAGATATCAGTAATACACGGAATGTAAACTTGGCTACACAGGAACTGAATTACAGAACAGAACAGGGTCTCAAATTTAGAAAACCAACTTATGCTTGCTTAAGGGTAAAGGTGAGTTGGGGTGCTGCATAAAACCAGAGATTGAAATGAGCACAGATAAAGTTCCTTAAGCCAAATATGGAATAGACAAGAGCTACTCCTTGCTCAACGAAATGGACTCAACACCGCATATTAAACGCCTAAGAATGTACCTGACTAGTAAGTATCTTAAAACCTATGGATTGCTATGTCTCCGAAAGAGAATCAAGCATGTGTACAGGGGCATAAACGCAGCAGTGATAGGATTGGAGAGGTTCGGTGAGCAAATGAAGACCCTTTGAAGTCATATTGCATGGTACCCATTCCACGGGTTTCAACTACCCAGGTTTAAGGTATTCTTCCTTCAGCTAAAACATGCATGTGGAACCCAAGTATGATCAACCATGTGAACGGGAGACGTGTTCAAATATGTCTCAGTTTTCCTCCCCTGGTACTCGGGTGCAACATTCCAGACGCTTTACTAACACTCTCCCCACTTGGAGAGTCAGCGCCTTTAACCTCCTGTTTGGCCCAGTTTGCAATTTCTGCGGAAGATGAACAGGAATAGCGAGAACCAATGAGAGACTAGCTGGAGGTGTCTGGACGGGCAAATTTAACTCTCATTTCCCACCAGGAAGAGGAAATTAACCAAAGGCTCAGCGTGCCGTGCCGGAACCAGATTAGGGCCTGAAGCCATCCTGCGGTGTTGCGGCCAGCTCACAAGAAAGCGAGTTGAAGAAAGGAGCTCAGGGGCACTGTAATTCACAAACCTGCAGAGTTATAAATGACAGCTATCGTCCAAAAATAGACTGAAGTAAGGCTGCCAAGAGGACTTGAAAGCGGGGCAGAATTGCAGGAAACCGATTTCAGGAGGTAGACTGGAATTGCATTGAAAGCATAGGAAAAGAGGCAGAACGTCCACAATGATGCACTTGGCCAAAAAGGGCGTATGCGTTTTTTCCTGAATATATTCAGGAAAAAACGCATACGCCCTTTTTGGCCAACCAAGCAAGCTTGCAAAGGAAATCTGCACTACAATGAAGTCTCACTTCCCCCCGGTCAAAAGGGCCATCTGAAAAAAGTGTAAAATCCAGAAAGGCAGGACAGGCCATGGAGAACTGGGAGCCTTGTTATGCTGATGGGCGGGATGTAAATTGCCAACAGACCACTCGGGAGAAGTGTATGGTGTTTCCTGAAACATCTAAAAAACAAAGCAACAGAGCCTAGGGCACTTCCACTTATGGTCCTATAGCTTAGGGAAATTAAAATCAAAAAGACACAGCCACCCCAAAGTTTGGGACGCCTCTGTTTACAAGAACCTCGTTTACAGTACAAGTTCAACATCGCAGAAAGTGAAAAATGGATAAAGAAGTTGTGGTATTTACTTACAAAGCAATATCACTCAGCAATGAAATCTAGGTCATCAGGCCCTTAGCAGCACAATGAGTGGATTCAGGTATGATGATTCTAACTGAAATAAGTCACACAGAAAAAGAAACATCATAAGATATCAGTAATACACGGAATGTAAACTTGGCTACACAGGAACTGAATTACAGAACAGAACAGGGTCTCAAATTTAGAAAACCAACTTATGCTTGCTTAAGGGTAAAGGTGAGTTGGGGTGCTGCATAAAACCAGAGATTGAAATGAGCACAGATAAAGTTCCTTAAGCCAAATATGGAATAGACAAGAGCTACTCCTTGCTCAACGAAATGGACTCAACACCGCATATTAAACGCCTAAGAATGTACCTGACTAGTAAGTATCTTAAAACCTATGGATTGCTATGTCTCCGAAAGAGAATCAAGCATGTGTACAGGGGCATAAACGCAGCAGTGATAGGATTGGAGAGGTTCGGTGAGCAAATGAAGACCCTTTGAAGTCATATTGCATGGTACCCATTCCACGGGTTTCAACTACCCAGGTTTAAGGTATTCTTCCTTCAGCTAAAACATGCATGTGGAACCCAGAGTATGATCAACCATGTGAACGGGAGACGTGTTCAAATATGTCTCAGTTTTCCTCCCCTGGTACTCGGGTGCAACATTCCAGACGCTTTACTAACACTCTCCCCACTTGGAGAGTCAGTCCCTTTAACCTCCTGTTTGGCCCAGTTTGCAATTTCTGCGGAAGATGAACAGGAATAGCGAGAACCAATGAGAGACTAGCTGGAGGTGTCTGGACGGGCAAATTTAACTCTCATTTCCCACCAGGAAGAGGAATTAACCAAAGTCTCAGCGTGCCGTGCCGGAACCAGATTAGGGCCTGAAGCCATCCTGCGGTGTTGCGGCCAGGTCAATAGAAAGCGAGTTGAAGAAAGGAGCTCAGGGGCACTGTAATTCACAAACCTGCAGAGTTATAAATGACAGCTATCGTCCAAAAATAGACTGAAGTAAGGCTGCCAAGAGGACTTGAAGCGGGGCAGAATTGCAGGAAACCGATTTCAGGAGGTAGACTGGAATTGCATTGAAAGCATAGGAAAAGAGGCAGAACGTCCACAATGATGCACTTGGCCAAAAGGGCGTATGCGTTTTTTCCTGAATATATTCAGGAAAAAACGCATACGCCCTTTTTGGCCACCAAGCAAAGCTTGCAAAGGAAATCTGCACTACAATGAAGTCTCACTTCCCCCGGTCAAAAGGGCCATCTGAAAAAAGTGTAAAATCCAGAAAGGCAGGACAAGGCCATGGAGAACTGGGAGCCTTGTTATGCTGATGGGCGGGATGTAAATTGCCAACAACACTCGGGAGAAGTGTATGGTGTTTCCTGAAACATCTAAAAAACAAAGCAACAGAGCCTAGGGCACTGCCACTTATGGTCCTATAGCTTAGGGAAATTAAAATCAAAAAGACACAGCCACCCCAAAGTTTGGGACGGCTCTGTTTACAAGAACCTCGTTTACAGTACAAGTTCAACATCGCAGAAAGTGAAAAATGGATAAAGAAGTTGTGGTATTTACTTACAAAGCAATATCACTCAGCAATGAAATCTATGTCATCAGGCCCTTAGCAGCACAATGAGTGGATTCAGGTATGATGATTCTAACTGAAATAAGTCACACAGAAAAAGAAACATCATAAGATATCAGTAATACACGGAATGGAAACTTGGCTACACAGGAACTGAATTACAGAACAGAACAGGGTCTCAAATTTAGAAAACCAACTTATGCTTGCTTAAGGGTAAAGGTGAGTTGGGTGGCTGCATAAAACCAGAGATTGAAATGAGCACAGATAAAGTTCCTTAAGTCAAATATGGAATAGACAAGAGCTACTCCTTGCTCAACGAAATGGACTCAACACCGCATATTAAACGCCTAAGAATGTACCTGACTAGTAAGTATCTTAAAACCTATGGATTGCTATGTCTCCAAAAGAGAATCAAGCATGTGTACAGGGGCATAAACGCAGCAGTGATAGATTGGAGAGGTTCGGTGAGCAAATGAAGACCCTTTGAAGTCATATTGCATGGTACCCATTCCACGGGTCTCAACTCTCCAGGTTAAGGTATTCTTCCTTCAGCTAAAACATGCATGTGGAACCCAAGTATGATCAACCATGTGAACGGGAGACGTGTTCAAATATGTCTCAGTTTTCCTCCCCTGGTACTCGGGTGCAACATTCCAGACGCTTACTAACACTCTCCCCACTTGGAGAGTCAGCGCCTTTAACCTCCTGTTTGGCCCAGTTTGCAATTTCTGCGGAAGATGAACAGGAATAGCGAGAACCAATGAGAGGCTAGCTGGAGGTGTCTGGACGGGCAAATTTAACTCTCATTTCCCACCAGGAGGAGGAACTAACCAAAGGCTCAGCGTGCCGTACAGAACCAGATTAGGGCCTGAAGCCATCCTGCGGTGTTGCGGCCAGGTCACAAGAAAGCGAGTTGAAGAAAGGAGCTCAGGGGCACTGTAATTCACAACCTGCAGAGTTATAAATGACAGCTATCGTCCAAAAATAGACTGAAGTAAGGCTGCCAAGAGGACTTGAAAGCGGGGCAGAATTGCAGGAAACCGCTTTCAGGAGGTAGACTGGAATTGCATTGAAAGCATAGGAAAAGAGGCAGAACGTCCACAATGATGCACTTGGCCAAAAAGGGCGTATGCGTTTTTTCCTGAATATATTCAGGAAAAAACGCATACGCCCTTTTTGGCCAACCAAGCAAGCTTGCAAAGGAAATCTGCACTACAATGAAGTCTCACTTCCCCCCGGTCAAAAGGGCCATCTGAAAAAAGTGTAAAATCCAGAAAGGCAGGACAGGCCATGGAGAACTGGGAGCCTTGTTATGCTGATGGGCGGGATGTAAATTGCCAACACCCACTCGGGAGAAGTGTATGGTGTTTCCTGAAACATCTAAAAACAAAGCAACAGAACCTAGGGCACTGCCACTTATGGTCCTATAGCTTAGGGAAATTAAAATCAAAAAGACACAGCCACCCCAAAGTTTGGAATGGCTCTGTTTACAAGAACCTCGTTTACAGTACAAGTTCAACATCGCAGAAAGTGAAAAAATGGATAAAGAAGTTGTGGTATTTACTTACAAAGCAATATCACTCAGCAATGAAATCTATGTCATCAGGCCCTTAGCAGCACAATGAGTGGATTCAGGTATGATGATTCTAACTGAAATAAGTCACACAGAAAAAGAAACATCATAAGATATCAGTAATACACGGAATGTAAACTTGGCTTACACAGGAACTGAATTACAGAACAGAACAGGGTCTCAAATTTAGAAAACCAACTTATGCTTGCTTAAGGGGAAAGGTGAGTTGGGGTGCTGCATAAAACCAGAGATTGAAATGAGCACAGATAAAGTTCCTTAAGCCAAATATGGAATAGACAAGAGCTACTCCTTGCTCAACGAAATGGACTCAACACCGCATATTAAACGCCTAAGAATGTACCTGACTAGTAAGTATCGTAAAACCTAGGATTGCTATGTCTCCGAAAGAGAATCAAGCATGTGTACAGGGGCATAAACGCAGCAGTGATAGGATTGGAGAGGTTCGGTGAGCAAATGAAGACCCTTTGAAGTCATATTGCATGGTACCCATTCCACGGGTTTCACTACCCAGGTTTAAGGTATTCTTCCTTCAGCTAAAACATGCATGTGGAACCTAGAGTATGATCAACCATGTGATCGGGAGACGTGTTCAAATATGTCTCAGTTTTCCTCCCCTGGTACTCGGGGTGCAACATTCCAGACGCTTTACTAACACTCTCCCCACTTGGAGAGTCAGTCCCTTTAACCTCCTGTTTGGCCAGTTTGCAATTTCTGCGGAAGATGAACAGGAATAGCGAGAACCATGGGAGGCTAGCTGGAGGTGTCTGGACGGGCAAATTTAACTCTCATTTCCCACCAGGAAGAGGAAATTAACCAAAGGCTCAGCGTGCCGTGCGGAACCAGATTAGGGCCTGAAGCCATCCTGCGGTGTTGCGGCCAGGTCACAAGAAAAGCGCGTTGAAGAAAGAGTCAGGGGCACTGTAAATTCACAAACCTGCAGAGTTATAAATGACAGCTATCGTCCAAAAATAGACTGAAGTAAGGCTGCCAAGAGGACTTGAAAGCGGGCAGAATTGCAGGAAAACCGATTTCAGGAGGTAGACTGGAATTTGCATTGAAGCATAGGAAAAGAGGGCAGAACGTCCACAATGATGCACTGGCCAAAAAGGGCGTATGCGTTTTTTTCCTGAATATATTCAGGAAAAAACGCATACGCCCTTTTGGCCAACCAAGCAAGCTTGCAAAGGAAATCTGCAACTACAATGAAGTCTCACTTCCCCCCTGTCAAAAAGGCGCATCTGAAAAAAAGTGTAAAATCCAGAAAGGCAGGAACAGGCCATGGAGAAACTGGGAGCCTTGTTATGCTGATGGGCGGGATGTAAATTGCCAACAACACTCGGGAGAAGTGTATGGTGTTTCCTGAAACATCTAAAAAACAAAGCAACAGAACCTAGGGCACTTCCACTTATGGTCCTATAGCTTAGGGAAATTAAAATCAAAAAGACACAGCCACCCCAAAGTTTGGAACGGCTCTGTTTACAAGAACCTCGTTTACAGTACAAGTTCAACATCGCAGAAAGTGAAAAATGGATAAAGAAGTTGTGGTATTTACTTACAAAGCAATATCACTCAGCAATGAAATCTATGTCATCAGGCCCTTAGCAGCACAATGAGTGGATTCAGGTATGATGATTCTAACTGAAATAAGTCACACAGAAAAAGAAACATCATAAGATATCAGTAATACACGGAATGTAAACTTGGCTACACAGGAACTGAATTACAGAACAGAACAGGGTCTCAAATTTAGAAAACCAACTTATGCTTGCTTAAGGGTAAAGGTGAGTTGGGGTGCTGCATAAAACCAGAGATTGAAATGAGCACAGATAAAGTTCCTTAAGCCAAATATGGAATAGACAAGAGCTACTCCTTGCTCAACGAAATGGACTCAACACCGCATATTAAACGCCTAAGAATGTACCTGACTAGTAAGTATCTTAAAACCTATGGATTGCTATGTCTCCGAAAGAGAATCAAGCATGTGTACAGGGGCATAAACGCAGCAGTGATAGGATTGGAGAGGTTCGGTGAGCAAATGAAGACCCTTTGAAGTCATATTGCATGGTACCCATTCCACGGGTTTCAACTACCCAGGTTTAAGGTATTCTTCCTTCAGCTAAAACATGCATGTGGAACCCAGAGTATGATCAACCATGTGATCGGGAGACGTGTTCAAATATGTCTCAGTTTTCCTCCCCTGGTACTCGGGTGCAACATTCCAGACGCTTTACTAACACTCTCCCCACTTGGAGAGTCAGCCCTTTAACCTCCTGTTTGGCCCAGTTTGCAATTTCTGCGGAAGATGAACAGGAATAGCGAGAACCAATGAGAGACTAGCTGGAGGTGTCTGGACGGGCAAATTTAACTCTCATTTCCCACCAGGAAGAGGAATTAACCAAAGGCTCAGCGTGCCGTGCCGGAACCAGATTAGGGCCTGAAGCCATCCTGCGGTGTTGCGGCCAGCTCACAAGAAAGCGAGTTGAAGAAAGGAGCTCAGGGGCACTGTAATTCACAAACCTGCAGAGTTATAAATGACAGCTATCGTCCAAAAATAGACTGAAGTAAGGCTGCCAAGAGGACTTGAAAGCGGGGCAGAATTGCAGGAAACCGATTTCAGGAGGTAGACTGGAATTGCATTGAAAGCATAGGAAAAGAGGCAGAACGTCCACAATGATGCACTTGGCCAAAAAGGGCGTATGCGTTTTTTCCTGAATATATTCAGGAAAAAACGCATACGCCCTTTTTGGCCAACCAAGCAAGCTTGCAAAGGAAATCTGCACTACAATGAAGTCTCACTTCCCCCCGGTCAAAAGGGCCATCTGAAAAAAGTGTAAAATCCAGAAAGGCAGGACAGGCCATGGAGAACTGGGAGCCTTGTTATGCTGATGGGCGGGATGTAAATTGCCAACACCACTCGGGAGAAGTGTATGGTGTTTCCTGAAACATCTAAAAAACAAAGCAACAGAACCTAGGGCACTTCCACTTATGGTCCTATAGCTTAGGGAAATTAAAATCAAAAAGACACAGCCACCCCAAAGTTTGGAACGGCTCTGTTTACAAGAACCTCGTTTACAGTACAAGTTCAACATCGCAGAAAGTGAAAAATGGATAAAGAAGTTGTGGTATTTACTTACAAAGCAATATCACTCAGCAATGAAATCTGTGTCATCAGGCCCTTAGCAGCACAATGAGTGGATTCAGGTATGATGATTCTAACTGAAATAAGTCACACAGAAAAAGAAACATCATAAGATATCAGTAATACACGGAATGTAAACTTGGCTACACAGGAACTGAATTACAGAACAGAACAGGGTCTCAAATTTAGAAAACCAACTTATGCTTGCTTAAGGGAAAGGTGAGTTGGGGTGCTGCATAAAACCAGAGATTGAAATGAGCACAGATAAAGTTCCTTAAGCCAAATATGGAATAGACAAGAGCTACTCCTTGCTCAACGAAATGGACTCAACACCGCATATTAAACGCCTAAGAATGTACCTGACTAGTAAGTATCTTAAAACCTATGGATTGCTATGTCTCCGAAAGAGAATCAAGCATGTGTACAGGGGCATAAACGCAGCAGTGATAGGATTGGAGAGGTTCGGTGAGCAAATGAAGACCCTTTGAAGTCATATTGCATGGTACCCATTCCACGGGTTTCAACACCCAGGTTTTAGGTATTCTTCCTTCAGCTAAAACATGCATGTGGAACCCAGAGTATGATCAACCATGTGATCGGGAGACGTGTTCAAATATGTCTCAGTTTTCCTCCCCTGGTACTCGGGTGCAACATTCCAGACGCTTTACTAACACTCTCCCCACTTGGAGAGTCAGCGCCTTTAACCTCCTGTTTGGCCCAGTTTGCAATTTCTGCGGAGATGAACAGGAATAGCGAGAACCAATGAGAGGCTAGCTGGAGGTGAAAATAAATATATTCAGGAAAAAACGCATACGCCCTTTTTGGCCAACCAAGCAAGCTTGCAAAGGAAATCTGCACTACAATGAAGTCTCACTTCTCCCCGGTCAAAAGGGCCATCTGAAAAAAGTGTAAAATCCAGAAAGGCAGGACAGGCCATGGAGAACTGGGAGCCTTGTTATGCTGATGGGCGGGATGTAAATTGCCAACAGACACTCGGGAGAAGTGTATGGTGTTTCCTGAAACATCTAAAAAACAAAGCAACAGAGCCTAGGGCACTTCCACTTATGGTCCTATAGCTTAGGGAAATTAAAATCAAAAAGACACAGCCACCCCAAAGTTTGGAACGGCTCTGTTTACAAGAACCTCGTTTACAGTACAAGTTCAACATCGCAGAAAGTGAAAAATGGATAAAGAAGTTGTGGTATTTACTTACAAAGCAATATCACTCAGCAATGAAATCTATGTCATCAGGCCCTTAGCAGCACAATGAGTGGATTCAGGTATGATGATTCTAACTGAAATAAGTCACACAGAAAAAGAAACATCATAAGATATCAGTAATACACGGAATGTAAACTTGGCTACACAGGAACTGAATTACAGAACAGAACAGGGTCTCAAATTTAGAAAACCAACTTATGCTTGCTTAAGGGGAAAGGTGAGTTGGGGTGCTGCATAAAACCAGAGATTGAAATGAGCACAGATAAAGTTCCTTAAGCCAAATATGGAATAGACAAGAGCTACTCCTTGCTCAACGAAATGGACTCAACACCGCATATTAAACGCCTAAGAATGTACCTGACTAGTAAGTATCTTAAAACCTATGGATTGCTATGTCTCCGAAAGAGAATCAAGCATGTGTACAGGGGCATAAACGCAGCAGTGATAGGATTGGAGAGGTTCGGTGAGCAAATGAAGACCCTTTGAAGTCATATTGCATGGTACCCATTCCACGGGTTTCAACTCCCAGGTTTAAGGTATTCTTCCTTCAGCTAAAACATGCATGTGGAACCCAGAGTATGATCAACCATGTGATCGGGAGACGTGTTCAAATATGTCTCAGTTTTCCTCCCCTGGTACTCGGGTGCAACATTCCAGACGCTTTACTAACACTCTCCCCACTTGGAGAGTCAGCGCCTTTAACCTCCTGTTTGGCCCAGTTTGCAATTTCTGCGGAAGATGAACAGGAATAGCGAGAACCAATGAGAGACTAGCTGGAGGTGTCTGGACGGGCAAATTTAACTCTCATTTCCCACCAGGAAGAGGAATTAACCAAAGGCTCAGCGTGCCGTGCCGGAACCAGATTAGGGCCTGAAGCCATCCTGCGGTGTTGCGGCCAGGTCACAAGAAAGCGAGTTGAAGAAAGGAGCTCAGGGGCACTGTAATTCACAAACCTGCAGAGTTATAAATGACAGCTATCGTCCAAAAATAGACTGAAGTAAGGCTGCCAAGAGGACTTGAAAGCGGGGCAGAATTGCAGGAAACCGATTTCAGGAGGTAGACTGGAATTGCATTGAAAGCATAGGAAAAGAGGCAGAACGTCCACAATGATGCACTTGGCCAAAAAGGGCGTATGCGTTTTTTCCTGAATATATTCAGGAAAAAACGCATACGCCCTTTTTGGCCAACCAAGCAAGCTTGCAAAGGAAATCTGCACTACAATGAAGTCTCACTTCCCCCCGGTCAAAAGGGCCATCTGAAAAAAGTGTAAAATCCAGAAAGGCAGGACAGGCCATGGAGAACTGGGAGCCTTGTTATGCTGATGGGCGGGATGTAAATTGCCAACAGACACTCGGAGAAGTGTATGGTGTTTCCTGAAACATCTAAAAAACAAAGCAACAGAGCCTAGGGCACTTCCACTTATGGTCCTATAGCTTAGGGAAATTAAAATCAAAAAGACACAGCCACCCCAAAGTTTGGGACGCCTCTGTTTACAAGAACCTCGTTTACAGTACAAGTTCAACATCGCAGAAAGTGAAAAATGGATAAAGAAGTTGTGGTATTTACTTACAAAGCAATATCACTCAGCAATGAAATCTATGTCATCAGGCCCTTAGCAGCACAATGAGTGGATTCAGGTATGATGATTCTAACTGAAATAAGTCACACAGAAAAAGAAACATCATAAGATATCAGTAATACACGGAATGTAAACTTGGCTACACAGGAACTGAATTACAGAACAGAACAGGGTCTCAAATTTAGAAAACCAACTTATGCTTGCTTAAGGGAAAGGTGAGTTGGGGTGCTGCATAAAACCAGAGATTGAAATGAGCACAGATAAAGTTCCTTAAGCCAAATATGGAATAGACAAGAGCTACTCCTTGCTCAACGAAATGGACTCAACACCGCATATTAAACGCCTAAGAATGTACCTGACTAGTAAGTATCTTAAAACCTATGGATTGCTATGTCTCCGAAAGAGAATCAAGCATGTGTACAGGGGCATAAACGCAGCAGTGATAGGATTGGAGAGGTTCGGTGAGCAAATGAAGACCCTTTGAAGTCATATTGCATGGTACCCATTCCACGGGTTTCAACTCTCCAGGTTTAAGGTATTCTTCCTTCAGCTAAAACATGCATGTGGAACCCAGAGTATGATCAACCATGTGATCGGGAGACGTGTTCAAATATGTCTCAGTTTTCCTCCCCTGGTACTCGGGTGCAACATTCCAGACGCTTTACTAACACTCTCCCCACTTGGAGAGTCAGCCCTTTAACCTCCTGTTTGGCCCAGTTTGCAATTTCTGCGGAAGATGAACAGGAATAGCGAGAACCAATGAGAGACTAGCTGGAGGTGTCTGGACGGGCAAATTTAACTCTCATTTCCCACCAGGAAGAGGAATTAACCAAAGGCTCAGCGTGCCGTGCCGGAACCAGATTAGGGCCTGAAGCCATCCTGCGGTGTTGCGGCCAGGTCACAAGAAAGCGAGTTGAAGAAAGGAGCTCAGGGGCACTGTAATTCACAAACCTGCAGAGTTATAAATGACAGCTATCGTCCAAAAATAGACTGAAGTAAGGCTGCCAAGAGGACTTGAAAGCGGGGCAGAATTGCAGGAAACCGATTTCAGGAGGTAGACTGGAATTGCATTGAAAGCATAGGAAAAGAGGCAGAACGTCCACAATGATGCACTTGGCCAAAAAGGGCGTATGCGTTTTTTCCTGAATATATTCAGGAAAAAACGCATACGCCCTTTTTGGCCAACCAAGCAAGCTTGCAAAGGAAATCTGCACTACAATGAAGTCTCACTTCCCCCCGGTCAAAAGGGCCATCTGAAAAAAGTGTAAAATCCAGAAAGGCAGGACAGGCCATGGAGAACTGGGAGCCTTGTTATGCTGATGGGCGGGATGTAAATTGCCAACAGACACTCGGGAGAAGTGTATGGTGTTTCCTGAAACATCTAAAAAACAAAGCAACAGAGCCTAGGGCACTTCCACTTATGGTCCTATAGCTTAGGGAAATTAAAATCAAAAAGACACAGCCACCCCAAAGTTTGGACGGCTCTGTTTACAAGAACCTCGTTTACAGTACAAGTTCAACATCGCAGAAAGTGAAAAATGGATAAAGAAGTTGTGGTATTTACTTACAAAGCAATATCACTCAGCAATGAAATCTATGTCATCAGGCCCTTAGCAGCACAATGAGTGGATTCAGGTATGATGATTCTAACTGAAATAAGTCACACAGAAAAAGAAACATCATAAGATATCAGTAATACACGGAATGTAAACTTGGCTACACAGGAACTGAATTACAGAACAGAACAGGGTCTCAAATTTAGAAAACCAACTTATGCTTGCTTAAGGGGAAAGGTGAGTTGGGGTGCTGCATAAAACCAGAGATTGAAATGAGCACAGATAAAGTTCCTTAAGCCAAATATGGAATAGACAAGAGCTACTCCTTGCTCAACGAAATGGACTCAACACCGCATATTAAACGCCTAAGAATGTACCTGACTAGTAAGTATCTTAAAACCTATGGATTGCTATGTCTCCGAAAGAGAATCAAGCATGTGTACAGGGGCATAAACGCAGCAGTGATAGGATTGGAGAGGTTCGGTGAGCAAATGAAGACCCTTTGAAGTCATATTGCATGGTACCCATTCCACGGGTTTCAACTCTCAGGTTTAAGGTATTCTTCCTTCAGCTAAAACATGCATGTGGAACCCAGAGTATGATCAACCATGTGATCGGGAGACGTGTTCAAATATGTCTCAGTTTTCCTCCCCTGGTACTCGGGTGCAACATTCCAGACGCTTTACTAACACTCTCCCCACTTGGAGAGTCAGCCCTTTAACCTCCTGTTTGGCCCAGTTTGCAATTTCTGCGGAAGATGAACAGGAATAGCGAGAACCAATGAGAGACTAGCTGGAGGTGTCTGGACGGGCAAATTTAACTCTCATTTCCCACCAGGAAGAGGAATTAACCAAAGGCTCAGCGTGCCGTGCCGGAACCAGATTAGGGCCTGAAGCCATCCTGCGGTGTTGCGGCCAGCTCAAAAGAAAGCGAGTTGAAGAAAGGAGCTCAGGGGCACTGTAATTCACAAACCTGCAGAGTTATAAATGACAGCTATCGTCCAAAAATAGACTGAAGTAAGGCTGCCAAGAGGACTTGAAAGCGGGGCAGAATTGCAGGAAACCGATTTCAGGAGGTAGACTGGAATTGCATTGAAAGCATAGGAAAAGAGGCAGAACGTCCACAATGATGCACTTGGCCAAAAAGGGCGTATGCGTTTTTTCCTGAATATATTCAGGAAAAAACGCATACGCCCTTTTTGGCCAACCAAGCAAGCTTGCAAAGGAAATCTGCACTACAATGAAGTCTCACTTCCCCCCGGTCAAAAGGGCCATCTGAAAAAAGTGTAAAATCCAGAAAGGCAGGACAGGCCATGGAGAACTGGGAGCCTTGTTATGCTGATGGGCGGGATGTAAATTGCCAACAACACTCGGGAGAAGTGTATGGTGTTTCCTGAAACATCTAAAAAACAAAGCAACAGAGCCTAGGGCACTTCCACTTATGGTCCTATAGCTTAGGGAAATTAAAATCAAAAAGACACAGCCACCCCAAAGTTTGGACGCCTCTGTTTACAAGAACCTCGTTTACAGTACAAGTTCAACATCGCAGAAAGTGAAAAATGGATAAAGAAGTTGTGGTATTTACTTACAAAGCAATATCACTCAGCAATGAAATCTATGTCATCAGGCCCTTAGCAGCACAATGAGTGGATTCAGGTATGATGATTCTAACTGAAATAAGTCACACAGAAAAAGAAACATCATAAGATATCTGTAATACACGGAATGTAAACTTGGCTACACAGGAACTGAATTACAGAACAGAACAGGGTCTCAAATTTAGAAAACCAACTTATGCTTGCTTAAGGGGAAAGGTGAGTTGGGGTGCTGCATAAAACCAGAGATTGAAATGAGCACAGATAAAGTTCCTTAAGCCAAATATGGAATAGACAAGAGCTACTCCTTGCTCAACGAAATGGACTCAACACCGCATATTAAACGCCTAAGAATGTACCTGACTAGTAAGTATCTTAAAACCTATGGATTGCTATGTCTCCGAAAGAGAATCAAGCATGTGTACAGGGGCATAAACGCAGCAGTGATAGGATTGGAGAGGTTCGGTGAGCAAATGAAGACCCTTTGAAGTCATATTGCATGGTACCCATTCCACGGGTTTCAACTACCCAGGTTTAAGGTATTCTTCCTTCAGCTAAAACATGCATGTGGAACCCAGAGTATGATCAACCATGTGATCGGGAGACGTGTTCAAATATGTCTCAGTTTTCCTCCCCTGGTACTCGGGTGCAACATTCCAGACGCTTTACTAACACTCTCCCCACTTGGAGAGTCAGCCCTTTAACCTCCTGTTTGGCCCAGTTTGCAATTTCTGCGGAAGATGAACAGGAATAGCGAGAACCAATGAGAGACTAGCTGGAGGTGTCTGGACGGGCAAATTTAACTCTCATTTCCCACCAGGAAGAGGAATTAACCAAAGGCTCAGCGTGCCGTGCCGGAACCAGATTAGGGCCTGAAGCCATCCTGCGGTGTTGCGGCCAGCTCACAAGAAAGCGAGTTGAAGAAAGGAGCTCAGGGGCACTGTAATTCACAAACCTGCAGAGTTATAAATGACAGCTATCGTCCAAAAATAGACTGAAGTAAGGCTGCCAAGAGGACTTGAAAGCGGGGCAGAATTGCAGGAAACCGATTTCAGGAGGTAGACTGGAATTGCATTGAAAGCATAGGAAAAGAGGCAGAACGTCCACAATGATGCACTTGGCCAAAAAGGGCGTATGCGTTTTTTCCTGAATATATTCAGGAAAAAACGCATACGCCCTTTTTGGCCAACCAAGCAAGCTTGCAAAGGAAATCTGCACTACAATGAAGTCTCACTTCCCCCCGGTCAAAAGGGCCATCTGAAAAAAGTGTAAAATCCAGAAAGGCAGGACAGGCCATGGAGAACTGGGAGCCTTGTTATGCTGATGGGCGGGATGTAAATTGCCAACAGACACTCGGGAGAAGTGTATGGTGTTTCCTGAAACATCTAAAAAACAAAGCAACAGAGCCTAGGGCACTTCCACTTATGGTCCTATAGCTTAGGGAAATTAAAATCAAAAAGACACAGCCACCCCAAAGTTTGGGACGGCTCTGTTTACAAGAACCTCGTTTACAGTACAAGTTCAACATCGCAGAAAGTGAAAAATGGATAAAGAAGTTGTGGTATTTACTTACAAAGCAATATCACTCAGCAATGAAATCTATGTCATCAGGCCCTTAGCAGCACAATGAGTGGATTCAGGTATGATGATTCTAACTGAAATAAGTCACACAGAAAAAGAAACATCATAAGATATCAGTAATACACGGAATGTAAACTTGGCTACACAGGAACTGAATTACAGAACAGAACAGGGTCTCAAATTTAGAAAACCAACTTATGCTTGCTTAAGGGGAAAGGTGAGTTGGGGTGCTGCATAAAACCAGAGATTGAAATGAGCACAGATAAAGTTCCTTAAGCCAAATGTGGAATAGACAAGAGCTACTCCTTGCTCAACGAAATGGACTCAACACCGCATATTAAACGCCTAAGAATGTACCTGACTAGTAAGTATCTTAAAACCTATGGATTGCTATGTCTCCGAAAGAGAATCAAGCGTGTGTACAGGGGCATAAACGCAGCAGTGATAGGATTGGAGAGGTTCGGTGAGCAAATGAAGACCCTTTGAAGTCATATTGCATGGTACCCATTCCACGGGTTCAACTCTCCAGGTTTAAGGTATTCTTCCTTCAGCTAAAACATGCATGTGGAACCCAGAGTATGATCAACCATGTGATCGGGAGACGTGTTCAAATATGTCTCAGTTTTCCTCCCCTGGTACTCGGGTGCAACATTCCAGACGCTTTACTAACACTCTCCCCACTTGGAGAGTCAGTCCCTTTAACCTCCTGTTTGGCCCAGTTTGCAATTTCTGCGGAAGATGAACAGGAATAGCGAGAACCAATGAGAGACTAGCTGGAGGTGTCTGGACGGGCAAATTTAACTCTCATTTCCCACCAGGAAGAGGAATTAACCAAAGGCTCAGCGTGCCGTGCCGGAACCAGATTAGGGCCTGAAGCCATCCTGCGGTGTTGCGGCCAGCTCACAAGAAAGCGAGTTGAAGAAAGGAGCTCAGGGGCACTGTAATTCACAAACCTGCAGAGTTATAAATGACAGCTATCGTCCAAAAATAGACTGAAGTAAGGCTGCCAAGAGGACTTGAAAGCGGGGCAGAATTGCAGGAAACCGATTTCAGGAGGTAGACTGGAATTGCATTGAAAGCATAGGAAAAGAGGCAGAACGTCCACAATGATGCACTTGGCCAAAAAGGGCGTATGCGTTTTTTCCTGAATATATTCAGGAAAAAACGCATACGCCCTTTTTGGCCAACCAAGCAAGCTTGCAAAGGAAATCTGCACTACAATGAAGTCTCACTTCCCCCCGGCCAAAAGGGCCATCTGAAAAAAGTGTAAAATCCAGAAAGGCAACAGGCCATGGAGAACTGGGAGCCTTGTTATGCTGATGGGCGGGATGTAAATTGCCAACAGACACTCGGGAGAAGTGTATGGTGTTTCCTGAAACATCTAAAAAACAAAGCAACAGAGCCTAGGGCACTGCCACTTATGGTCCTATAGCTTAGGGAAATTAAAATCAAAAAGACACAGCCACCCCAAAGTTTGGGACGCTCTGTTTACAAGAACCTCGTTTACAGTACAAGTTCAACATCGCAGAAAGTGAAAAATGGATAAAGAAGTTGTGGTATTTACTTACAAAGCAATATCACTCAGCAATGAAATCTATGTCATCAGGCCCTTAGCAGCACAATGAGTGGATTCAGGTATGATGATTCTAACTGAAATAAGTCACACAGAAAAAGAAACATCATAAGATATCAGTAATACACGGAATGTAAACTTGGCTACACAGGAACTGAATTACAGAACAGAACAGGGTCTCAAATTTAGAAAACCAACTTATGCTTGCTTAAGGGGAAAGGTGAGTTGGGGTGCTGCATAAAACCAGAGATTGAAATGAGCACAGATAAAGTTCCTTAAGCCAAATATGGAATAGACAAGAGCTACTCCTTGCTCAACGAAATGGACTCAACACCGCATATTAAACGCCTAAGAATGTACCTGACTAGTAAGTATCTTAAAACCTATGGATTGCTATGTCTCCGAAAGAGAATCAAGCATGTGTACAGGGGCATAAACGCAGCAGTGATAGGATTGGAGAGGTTCGGTGAGCAAATGAAGACCCTTTGAAGTCATATTGCATGGTACCCATTCCACGGGTTTCAACTCTCCAGGTTTAAGGTATTCTTCCTTCAGCTAAAACATGCATGTGGAACCTAGAGTATGATCAACCATGTGATCGGGAGACGTGTTCAAATATGTCTCAGTTTTCCTCCCCTGGTACTCGGGTGCAACATTCCAGACGCTTTACTAACACTCTCCCCACTTGGAGAGTCAGTCCCTTTAACCTCCTGTTTGGCCCAGTTTGCAATTTCTGCGGAAGATGAACAGGAATAGCGAGAACCAATGAGAGACTAGCTGGAGGTGTCTGGACGGGCAAATTTAACTCTCATTTCCCACCAGGAAGAGGAATTAACCAAAGGCTCAGCGTGCCGTGCCGGAACCAGATTAGGGCCTGAAGCCATCCTGCGGTGTTGCGGCCAGCTCACAAGAAAGCGAGTTGAAGAAAGGAGCTCAGGGGCACTGTAATTCACAAACCTGCAGAGTTATAAATGACAGCTATCGTCCAAAAATATACTGAAGTAAGGCTGCCAAGAGGACTTGAAAGCGGGGCAGAATTGCAGGAAACCGATTTCAGGAGGTAGACTGGAATTGCATTGAAAGCATAGGAAAAGAGGCAGAACGTCCACAATGATGCACTTGGCCAAAAAGGGCGTATGCGTTTTTTCCTGAATATATTCAGGAAAAAACGCATACGCCCTTTTTGGCCAACCAAGCAAGCTTGCAAAGGAAATCTGCACTACAATGAAGTCTCACTTCCCCCCGGTCAAAAGGGCCATCTGAAAAAAGTGTAAAATCCAGAAAGGCAGGACAGGCCATGGAGAACTGGGAGCCTTGTTATGCTGATGGGCGGGATGTAAATTGCCAACAGACACTCGGGAGAAGTGTATGGTGTTTCCTGAAACATCTAAAAAACAAAGCAACAGAGCCTAGGGCACTTCCACTTATGGTCCTATAGCTTAGGGAAATTAAAATCAAAAAGACACAGCCACCCCAAAGTTTGGAACGCCTCTGTTTACAAGAACCTCGTTTACAGTACAAGTTCAACATCGCAGAAAGTGAAAAATGGATAAAGAAGTTGTGGTATTTACTTACAAAGCAATATCACTCAGCAATGAAATCTATGTCATCAGGCCCTTAGCAGCACAATGAGTGGATTCAGGTATGATGATTCTAACTGAAATAAGTCACACAGAAAAAGAAACATCATAAGTTATCAGTAATACACGGAATGTAAACTTGGCTACACAGGAACTGAATTACAGAACAGAACAGGGTCTCAAATTTAGAAAACCAACTTATGCTTGCTTAAGGGGAAAGGTGAGTTGGGTTGCTGCATAAAACCAGAGATTGAAATGAGCACAGATAAAGTTCCTTAAGCCAAATATGGAATAGACAAGAGCTACTCCTTGCTCAACGAAATGGACTCAACACCGCATATTAAACGCCTAAGAATGTACCTGACTAGTAAGTATCTTAAAACCTATGGATTGCTATGTCTCCGAAAGAGAATCAAGCATGTGTACAGGGGCATAAACGCAGCAGTGATAGGATTGGAGAGGTTCGGTGAGCAAATGAAGACCCTTTGAAGTCATATTGCATGGTACCCATTCCACGGGTTTCAACTCCCAGGTTTAAGGTATTCTTCCTTCAGCTAAAACATGCATGTGGAACCCAGAGTATGATCAACCATGTGATCGGGAGACGTGTTCAAATATGTCTCAGTTTTCCTCCCCTGGTACTCGGGTGCAACATTCCAGACGCTTTACTAACACTCTCCCCACTTGGAGAGTCAGCGTTTGGCCCAGTTTGCAATTTCTGCGGAAGATGAACAGGAATAGCGAGAACCAATGAGAGACTAGCTGGAGGTGTCTGGACGGGCAAATTTAACTCTCATTTCCCACCAGGAAGAGGAATTAACCAAAGGCTCAGCGTGCCGTGCCGGAAGCTTAAAGCCAGGGGCATTGAAGCTCAGAGTAATTCAGCTGCAGAGTAAGGCTAAGTCTTGAAAGATGGCTGGAAACATTGGCTGGAAATTGATTCCACAATGAATATATTCAGGAAAAAACGCATACGCCCTTTTTGGCCAACCAAGCAAGCTTGCAAAGGAAATCTGCACTACAATGAAGTCTCACTTCCCCCCGGTCAAAAGGGCCATCTGAAAAAAGTGTAAAATCCAGAAAGGCAGGACAGGCCATGGAGAACTGGGAGCCTTGTTATGCTGATGGGCGGGATGTAAATTGCCAACAGACACTCGGGAGAAGTGTATGGTGTTTCCTGAAACATCTAAAAAACAAAGCAACAGAGCCTAGGGCACTTCCACTTATGGTCCTATAGCTTAGGGAAATTAAAATCAAAAAGACACAGCCACCCCAAAGTTTGGAACGGCTCTGTTTACAAGAACCTCGTTTACAGTACAAGTTCAACATCGCAGAAAGTGAAAAATGGATAAAGAAGTTGTGGTATTTACTTACAAAGCAATATCACTCAGCAATGAAATCTATGTCATCAGGCCCTTAGCAGCACAATGAGTGGATTCAGGTATGATGATTCTAACTGAAATAAGTCACACAGAAAAAGAAACATCATAAGATATCAGTAATACACGGAATGTAAACTTGGCTACACAGGAACTGAATTACAGAACACAACAGGGTCTCAAATTTAGAAAACCAACTTATGCTTGCTTAAGGGGAAAGGTGAGTTGGGGTGCTGCATAAAACCAGAGATTGAAATGAGCACAGATAAAGTTCCTTAAGCCAAATATGGAATAGACAAGAGCTACTCCTTGCTCAACGAAATGGACTCAACACCGCATATTAAACGCCTAAGAATGTACCTGACTAGTAAGTATCTTAAAACCTATGGATTGCTATGTCTCCGAAAGAGAATCAAGCATGTGTACAGGGGCATAAACGCAGCAGTGATAGGATTGGAGAGGTTCGGTGAGCAAATGAAGACCCTTTGAAGTCATATTGCATGGTACCCATTCCACGGGTTTCAACTCCCAGGTTTAAGGTATTCTTCCTTCAGCTAAAACATGCATGTGGAACCCAGAGTATGATCAACCATGTGATCGGGAGACGTGTTCAAATATGTCTCAGTTTTCCTCCCCTGGTACTCGGGTGCAACATTCCAGACGCTTTACTAACACTCTCCCCACTTGGAGAGTCAGCCCTTTAACCTCCTGTTTGGCCCAGTTTGCAATTTCTGCGGAAGATGAACAGGAATAGCGAGAACCAATGAGAGACTAGCTGGAGGTGTCTGGACGGGCAAATTTAACTCTCATTTCCCACCAGGAAGAGGAATTAACCAAAGGCTCAGCGTGCCGTGCCGGAACCAGATTAGGGCCTGAAGCCATCCTGCGGTGTTGCGGCCAGCTCACAAGAAAGCGAGTTGAAGAAAGGAGCTCAGGGGCACTGTAATTCACAAACCTGCAGAGTTATAAATGACAGCTATCGTCCAAAAATAGACTGAAGTAAGGCTGCCAAGAGGACTTGAAAGCGGGGCAGAATTGCAGGAAACCGATTTCAGGAGGTAGACTGGAATTGCATTGAAAGCATAGGAAAAGAGGCAGAACGTCCACAATGATGCACTTGGCCAAAAAGGGCGTATGCGTTTTTTCCTGAATATATTCAGGAAAAAACGCATACGCCCTTTTTGGCCAACCAAGCAAGCTTGCAAAGGAAATCTGCACTACAATGAAGTCTCACTTCCCCCCGGTCAAAAGGGCCATCTGAAAAAAGTGTAAAATCCAGAAAGGCAGGACAGGCCATGGAGAACTGGGAGCCTTGTTATGCTGATGGGCGGGATGTAAATTGCCAACAGACACTCGGGAGAAGTGTATGGTGTTTCCTGAAACATCTAAAAAACAAAGCAACAGAGCCTAGGGCACTTCCACTTATGGTCCTATAGCTTAGGGAAATTAAAATCAAAAAGACACAGCCACCCCAAAGTTTGGGACGCCTCTGTTTACAAGAACCTCGTTTACAGTACAAGTTCAACATCGCAGAAAGTGAAAAATGGATAAAGAAGTTGTGGTATTTACTTACAAAGCAATATCACTCAGCAATGAAATCTATGTCATCAGGCCCTTAGCAGCACAATGAGTGGATTCAGGTATGATGATTCTAACTGAAATAAGTCACACAGAAAAAGAAACATCATAAGATATCAGTAATACACGGAATGTAAACTTGGCTACACAGGAACTGAATTACAGAACAGAACAGGGTCTCAAATTTAGAAAACCAACTTATGCTTGCTTAAGGGGAAAGGTGAGTTGGGGTGCTGCATAAAACCAGAGATTGAAATGAGCACAGATAAAGTTCCTTAAGCCAAATATGGAATAGACAAGAGCTACTCCTTGCTCAACGAAATGGACTCAACACCGCATATTAAACGCCTAAGAATGTACCTGACTAGTAAGTATCTTAAAACCTATGGATTGCTATGTCTCCGAAAGAGAATCAAGCATGTGTACAGGGGCATAAACGCAGCAGTGATAGGATTGGAGAGGTTCGGTGAGCAAATGAAGACCCTTTGAAGTCATATTGCATGGTACCCATTCCACGGGTTCAACTCCCAGGTTTAAGGTATTCTTCCTTCAGCTAAAACATGCATGTGGAACCCAGAGTATGATCAACCATGTGATCGGGAGACGTGTTCAAATATGTCTCAGTTTTCCTCCCCTGGTACTCGGGTGCAACATTCCAGACGCTTTACTAACACTCTCCCCACTTGGAGAGTCAGTCCCTTTAACCTCCTGTTTGGCCCAGTTTGCAATTTCTGCGGAAGATGAACAGGAATAGCGAGAACCAATGAGAGACTAGCTGGAGGTGTCTGGACGGGCAAATTTAACTCTCATTTCCCACCAGGAAGAGGAATTAACCAAAGGCTCAGCGTGCCGTGCCGGAACCAGATTAGGGCCTGAAGCCATCCTGCGGTGTTGCGGCCAGCTCAAAAGAAAGCGAGTTGAAGAAAGGAGCTCAGGGGCACTGTAATTCACAAACCTGCAGAGTTATAAATGACAGCTATCGTCCAAAAATAGACTGAAGTAAGGCTGCCAAGAGGACTTGAAAGCGGGGCAGAATTGCAGGAAACCGATTTCAGGAGGTAGACTGGAATTGCATTGAAAGCATAGGAAAAGAGGCAGAACGTCCACAATGATGCACTTGGCCAAAAAGGGCGTATGCGTTTTTTCCTGAATATATTCAGGAAAAAACGCATACGCCCTTTTTGGCCAACCAAGCAAGCTTGCAAAGGAAATCTGCACTACAATGAAGTCTCACTTCCCCCCGGTCAAAAGGGCCATCTGAAAAAAGTGTAAAATCCAGAAAGGCAGGACAGGCCATGGAGAACTGGGAGCCTTGTTATGCTGATGGGCGGGATGTAAATTGCCAACAGACACTCGGGAGAAGTGTATGGTGTTTCCTGAAACATCTAAAAAACAAAGCAACAGAGCCTAGGGCACTGCCACTTATGGTCCTATAGCTTAGGGAAATTAAAATCAAAAAGACACAGCCACCCCAAAGTTTGGGACGCCTCTGTTTACAAGAACCTCGTTTACAGTACAAGTTCAACATCGCAGAAAGTGAAAAATGGATAAAGAAGTTGTGGTATTTACTTACAAAGCAATATCACTCAGCAATGAAATCTGTGTCATCAGGCCCTTAGCAGCACAATGAGTGGATTCAGGTATGATGATTCTAACTGAAATAAGTCACACAGAAAAAGAAACATCATAAGATATCAGTAATACACGGAATGTAAACTTGGCTACACAGGAACTGAATTACAGAACAGAACAGGGTCTCAAATTTAGAAAACCAACTTATGCTTGCTTAAGGGGAAAGGTGAGTTGGGGTGCTGCATAAAACCAGAGATTGAAATGAGCACAGATAAAGTTCCTTAAGCCAAATATGGAATAGACAAGAGCTACTCCTTGCTCAACGAAATGGACTCAACACCGCATATTAAACGCCTAAGAATGTACCTGACTAGTAAGTATCTTAAAACCTATGGATTGCTATGTCTCCGAAAGAGAATCAAGCATGTGTACAGGGGCATAAACGCAGCAGTGATAGGATTGGAGAGGTTCGGTGAGCAAATGAAGACCCTTTGAAGTCATATTGCATGGTACCCATTCCACGGGTTTCAACTCTCCAGGTTTAAGGTATTCTTCCTTCAGCTAAAACATGCATGTGGAACCCAGAGTATGATCAACCATGTGATCGGGAGACGTGTTCAAATATGTCTCAGTTTTCCTCCCCTGGTACTCGGGTGCAACATTCCAGACGCTTTACTAACACTCTCCCCACTTGGAGAGTCAGCCCTTTAACCTCCTGTTTGGCCCAGTTTGCAATTTCTGCGGAAGATGAACAGGAATAGCGAGAACCAATGAGAGACTAGCTGGAGGTGTCTGGACGGGCAAATTTAACTCTCATTTCCCACCAGGAAGAGGAATAACCAAAGGCTCAGCGTGCCGTGCCGGAACCAGATTAGGGCCTGAAGCCATCCTGCGGTGTTGCGGCCAGCTCACAAGAAAGCGAGTTGAAGAAAGGAGCTCAGGGGCACTGTAATTCACAAACCTGCAGAGTTATAAATGACAGCTATCGTCCAAAAATAGACTGAAGTAAGGCTGCCAAGAGGACTTGAAAGCGGGGCAGAATTGCAGGAAACCGATTTCAGGAGGTAGACTGGAATTGCATTGAAAGCATAGGAAAAGAGGCAGAACGTCCACAATGATGCACTTGGCCAAAAAGGGCGTATGCGTTTTTTCCTGAATATATTCAGGAAAAAACGCATACGCCCTTTTTGGCCAACCAAGCAAGCTTGCAAAGGAAATCTGCACTACAATGAAGTCTCACTTCCCCCCGGTCAAAAGGGCCATCTGAAAAAAGTGTAAAATCCAGAAAGGCAGGACAGGCCATGGAGAACTGGGAGCCTTGTTATGCTGATGGGCGGGATGTAAATTGCCAACAGACACTCGGGAGAAGTGTATGGTGTTTCCTGAAACATCTAAAAAACAAAGCAACAGAGCCTAGGGCACTTCCACTTATGGTCCTATAGCTTAGGGAAATTAAAATCAAAAAGACACAGCCACCCCAAAGTTTGGAACGGCTCTGTTTACAAGAACCTCGTTTACAGTACAAGTTCAACATCGCAGAAAGTGAAAAATGGATAAAGAAGTTGTGGTATTTACTTACAAAGCAATATCACTCAGCAATGAAATCTATGTCATCAGGCCCTTAGCAGCACAATGAGTGGATTCAGGTATGATGATTCTAACTGAAATAAGTCACACAGAAAAAGAAACATCATAAGATATCAGTAATACACGGAATGTAAACTTGGCTACACAGGAACTGAATTACAGAACAGAACAGGGTCTCAAATTTAGAAAACCAACTTATGCTTGCTTAAGGGGAAAGGTGAGTTGGGGTGCTGCATAAAACCAGAGATTGAAATGAGCACAGATAAAGTTCCTTAAGCCAAATATGGAATAGACAAGAGCTACTCCTTGCTCAACGAAATGGACTCAACACCGCATATTAAACGCCTAAGAATGTACCTGACTAGTAAGTATCTTAAAACCTATGAATTGCTATGTCTCCGAAAGAGAATCAAGCATGTGTACAGGGGCATAAACGCAGCAGTGATAGGATTGGAGAGGTTCGGTGAGCAAATGAAGACCCTTTGAAGTCATATTGCATGGTACCCATTCCACGGGTTTCAACTCCCAGGTTTAAGGTATTCTTCCTTCAGCTAAAACATGCATGTGGAACCCAGAGTATGATCAACCATGTGATCGGGAGACGTGTTCAAATATGTCTCAGTTTTCCTCCCCTGGTACTCGGGTGCAACATTCCAGACGCTTTACTAACACTCTCCCCACTTGGAGAGTCAGCCCTTTAACCTCCTGTTTGGCCCAGTTTGCAATTTCTGCGGAAGATGAACAGGAATAGCGAGAACCAATGAGAGACTAGCTGGAGGTGTCTGGACGGGCAAATTTAACTCTCATTTCCCACCAGGAAGAGGAATTAACCAAAGGCTCAGCGTGCCGTGCCGGAACCAGATTAGGGCCTGAAGCCATCCTGCGGTGTTGCGGCCAGCTCAAAAGAAAGCGAGTTGAAGAAAGGAGCTCAGGGGCACTGTAATTCACAAACCTGCAGAGTTATAAATGACAGCTATCGTCCAAAAATAGACTGAAGTAAGGCTGCCAAGAGGACTTGAAAGCGGGGCAGAATTGCAGGAAACCGATTTCAGGAGGTAGACTGGAATTGCATTGAAAGCATAGGAAAAGAGGCAGAACGTCCACAATGATGCACTTGGCCAAAAAGGGCGTATGCGTTTTTTCCTGAATATATTCAGGAAAAAACGCATACGCCCTTTTTGGCCAACCAAGCAAGCTTGCAAAGGAAATCTGCACTACAATGAAGTCTCACTTCCCCCCGGTCAAAAGGGCCATCTGAAAAAAGTGTAAAATCCAGAAAGGCAGGACAGGCCATGGAGAACTGGGAGCCTTGTTATGCTGATGGGCGGGATGTAAATTGCCAACAGACACTCGGGAGAAGTGTATGGTGTTTCCTGAAACATCTAAAAAACAAAGCAACAGAGCCTAGGGCACTTCCACTTATGGTCCTATAGCTTAGGGAAATTAAAATCAAAAAGACACAGCCACCCCAAAGTTTGGGACGCCTCTGTTTACAAGAACCTCGTTTACAGTACAAGTTCAACATCGCAGAAAGTGAAAAATGGATAAAGAAGTTGTGGTATTTACTTACAAAGCAATATCACTCAGCAATGAAATCTATGTCATCAGGCCCTTAGCAGCACAATGAGTGGATTCAGGTATGATGATTCTAACTGAAATAAGTCACACAGAAAAAGAAACATCATAAGATATCAGTAATACACGGAATGTAAACTTGGCTACACAGGAACTGAATTACAGAACAGAACAGGGTCTCAAATTTAGAAAACCAACTTATGCTTGCTTAAGGGGAAAGGTGAGTTGGGGTGCTGCATAAAACCAGAGATTGAAATGAGCACAGATAAAGTTCCTTAAGCCAAATATGGAATAGACAAGAGCTACTCCTTGCTCAACGAAATGGACTCAACACCGCATATTAAACGCCTAAGAATGTACCTGACTAGTAAGTATCTTAAAACCTATGGATTGCTATGTCTCCGAAAGAGAATCAAGCATGTGTACAGGGGCATAAACGCAGCAGTGATAGGATTGGAGAGGTTCAGTGAGCAAATGAAGACCCTTTGAAGTCATATTGCATGGTACCCATTCCACGGGTTTCAACTCCCAGGTTTAAGGTATTCTTCCTTCAGCTAAAACATGCATGTGGAACCCAGAGTATGATCAACCATGTGATCGGGAGACGTGTTCAAATATGTCTCAGTTTTCCTCCCCTGGTACTCGGGTGCAACATTCCAGACGCTTTACTAACACTCTCCCCACTTGGAGAGTCAGCGCCTTTAACCTCCTGTTTGGCCCAGTTTGCAATTTCTGCGGAAGATGAACAGGAATAGCGAGAACCAATGAGAGACTAGCTGGAGGTGTCTGGACGGGCAAATTTAACTCTCATTTCCCACCAGGAAGAGGAATTAACCAAAGGCTCAGCGTGCCGTGCCGGAACCAGATTAGGGCCTGAAGCCATCCTGCGGTGTTGCGGCCAGGTCACAAGAAAGCGAGTTGAAGAAAGGAGCTCAGGGGCACTGTAATTCACAAACCTGCAGAGTTATAAATGACAGCTATCGTCCAAAAATAGACTGAAGTAAGGCTGCCAAGAGGACTTGAAAGCGGGGCAGAATTGCAGGAAACCGATTTCAGGAGGTAGACTGGAATTGCATTGAAAGCATAGGAAAAGAGGCAGAACGTCCACAATGATGCACTTGGCCAAAAAGGGCGTATGCGTTTTTTCCTGAATATATTCAGGAAAAAACGCATACGCCCTTTTTGGCCAACCAAGCAAGCTTGCAAAGGAAATCTGCACTACAATGAAGTCTCACTTCCCCCCGGTCAAAAGGGCCATCTGAAAAAAGTGTAAAATCCAGAAAGGCAGGACAGGCCATGGAGAACTGGGAGCCTTGTTATGCTGATGGGCGGGATGTAAATTGCCAACAGACACTCGGGAGAAGTGTATGGTGTTTCCTGAAACATCTAAAAAACAAAGCAACAGAGCCTAGGGCACTTCCACTTATGGTCCTATAGCTTAGGGAAATTAAAATCAAAAAGACACAGCCACCCCAAAGTTTGGAACGGCTCTGTTTACAAGAACCTCGTTTACAGTACAAGTTCAACATCGCAGAAAGTGAAAAATGGATAAAGAAGTTGTGGTATTTACTTACAAAGCAATATCACTCAGCAATGAAATCTATGTCATCAGGCCCTTAGCAGCACAATGAGTGGATTCAGGTATGATGATTCTAACTGAAATAAGTCACACAGAAAAAGAAACATCATAAGATATCAGTAATACACGGAATGTAAACTTGGCTACACAGGAACTGAATTACAGAACAGAACAGGGTCTCAAATTTAGAAAACCAACTTATGCTTGCTTAAGGGTAAAGGTGAGTTGGGGTGCTGCATAAAACCAGAGATTGAAATGAGCACAGATAAAGTTCCTTAAGCCAAATATGGAATAGACAAGAGCTACTCCTTGCTCAACGAAATGGACTCAACACCGCATATTAAACGCCTAAGAATGTACCTGACTAGTAAGTATCTTAAAACCTATGGATTGCTATGTCTCCGAAAGAGAATCAAGCATGTGTACAGGGGCATAAACGCAGCAGTGATAGGATTGGAGAGGTTCGGTGAGCAAATGAAGACCCTTTGAAGTCATATTGCATGGTACCCATTCCACGGGTTTCAACTACCAGGTTTAAGGTATTCTTCCTTCAGCTAAAACATGCATGTGGAACCCAGAGTATGATCAACCATGTGAACGGGAGACGTGTTCAAATATGTCTCAGTTTTCCTCCCCTGGTACTCGGGTGCAACATTCCAGACGCTTTACTAACACTCTCCCGACTTGGAGAGTCAGTCCCTTTAACCTCCTGTTTGGCCCAGTTTGCAATTTCTGCGGAAGATGAACAGGAATAGCGAGAACCAATGAGAGACTAGCTGGAGGTGTCTGGACGGGCAAATTTAACTCTCATTTCCCACCAGGAAGAGGAATTAACCAAAGGCTCAGCGTGCCGTGCCGGAACCAGATTAGGGCCTGAAGCCATCCTGCGGTGTTGCGGCCAGCTCACAAGAAAGCGAGTTGAAGAAAGGAGCTCAGGGGCACTGTAATTCACAAACCTGCAGAGTTATAAATGACAGCTATCGTCCAAAAATAGACTGAAGTAAGGCTGCCAAGAGGACTTGAAAGCGGGGCAGAATTGCAGGAAACCGATTTCAGGAGGTAGACTGGAATTGCATTGAAAGCATAGGAAAAGAGGCAGAACGTCCACAATGATGCACTTGGCCAAAAAGGGCGTATGCGTTTTTTCCTGAATATATTCAGGAAAAAACGCATACGCCCATTTTGGCCAACCAAGCAAGCTTGCAAAGGAAATCTGCACTACAATGAAGTCTCACTTCCCCCCGGTCAAAAGGGCCATCTGAAAAAAGTGTAAAATCCAGAAAGGCAGGACAGGCCATGGAGAACTGGGAGCCTTGTTATGCTGATGGGCGGGATGTAAATTGCCAACAGACACTCGGGAGAAGTGTATGGTGTTTCCTGAAACATCTAAAAAACAAAGCAACAGAGCCTAGGGCACTTCCACTTATGGTCCTATAGCTTAGGGAAATTAAAATCAAAAAGACACAGCCACCCCAAAGTTTGGGACGCCTCTGTTTACAAGAACCTCGTTTACAGTACAAGTTCAACATCGCAGAAAGTGAAAAATGGATAAAGAAGTTGTGGTATTTACTTACAAAGCAATATCACTCAGCAATGAAATCTATGTCATCAGGCCCTTAGCATCACAATGAGTGGATTCAGGTATGATGATTCTAACTGAAATAAGTCACACAGAAAAAGAAACATCATAAGATATCAGTAATACACGGAATGTAAACTTGGCTACACAGGAACTGAATTACAGAACAGAACAGGGTCTCAAATTTAGAAAACCAACTTATGCTTGCTTAAGGGTAAAGGTGAGTTGGGGTGCTGCATAAAACCAGAGATTGAAATGAGCACAGATAAAGTTCCTTAAGCCAAATATGGAATAGACAAGAGCTACTCCTTGCTCAACGAAATGGACTCAACACCGCATATTAAACGCCTAAGAATGTACCTGACTAGTAAGTATCTTAAAACCTATGGATTGCTATGTCTCCGAAAGAGAATCAAGCATGTGTACAGGGGCATAAACGCAGCAGTGATAGGATTGGAGAGGTTCGGTGAGCAAATGAAGACCCTTTGAAGTCATATTGCATGGTACCCATTCCACGGGTCTCAACTCCCAGGTTTAAGGTATTCTTCCTTCAGCTAAAACATGCATGTGGAACCCAGAGTATGATCAACCATGTGATCGGGAGACGTGTTCAAATATGTCTCAGTTTTCCTCCCCTGGTACTCGGGTGCAACATTCCAGACGCTTTACTAACACTCTCCCCACTTGGAGAGTCAGCCCTTTAACCTCCTGTTTGGCCCAGTTTGCAATTTCTGCGGAAGATGAACAGGAATAGCGAGAACCAATGAGAGACTAGCTGGAGGTGTCTGGACGGGCAAATTTAACTCTCATTTCCCACCAGGAAGAGGAATTAACCAAAGGCTCAGCGTGCCGTGCCGGAACCAGATTAGGGCCTGAAGCCATCCTGCGGTGTTGCGGCCAGGTCACAAGAAAGCGAGTTGAAGAAAGGAGCTCAGGGGCACTGTAATTCACAAACCTGCAGAGTTATAAATGACAGCTATCGTCCAAAAATAGACTGAAGTAAGGCTGCCAAGAGGACTTGAAAGCGGGGCAGAATTGCAGGAAACCGATTTCAGGAGGTAGACTGGAATTGCATTGAAAGCATAGGAAAAGAGGCAGAACGTCCACAATGATGCACTTGGCCAAAATGGGCGTATGCGTTTTTTCCTGAATATATTCAGGAAAAAACGCATACGCCCTTTTTGGCCAACCAAGCAAGCTTGCAAAGGAAATCTGCACTACAATGAAGTCTCACTTCCCCCCGGTCAAAAGGGCCATCTGAAAAAAGTGTAAAATCCAGAAAGGCAGGACAGGCCATGGAGAACTGGGAGCCTTGTTATGCTGATGGGCGGGATGTAAATTGCCAACAGACACTCGGGAGAAGTGTATGGTGTTTCCTGAAACATCTAAAAAACAAAGCAACAGAGCCTAGGGCACTTCCACTTATGGTCCTATAGCTTAGGGAAATTAAAATCAAAAAGACACAGCCACCCCAAAGTTTGGAACGCCTCTGTTTACAAGAACCTCGTTTACAGTACAAGTTCAACATCGCAGAAAGTGAAAAATGGATAAAGAAGTTGTGGTATTTACTTACAAAGCAATATCACTCAGCAATGAAATCTATGTCATCAGGCCCTTAGCAGCACAATGAGTGGATTCAGGTATGATGATTCTAACTGAAATAAGTCACACAGAAAAAGAAACATCATAAGATATCAGTAATACACGGAATGTAAACTTGGCTACACAGGAACTGAATTACAGAACAGAACAGGGTCTCAAATTTAGAAAACCAACTTATGCTTGCTTAAGGGTAAAGGTGAGTTGGGGTGCTGCATAAAACCAGAGATTGAAATGAGCACAGATAAAGTTCCTTAAGCCAAATATGGAATAGACAAGAGCTACTCCTTGCTCAACGAAATGGACTCAACACCGCATATTAAACGCCTAAGAATGTACCTGACTAGTAAGTATCTTAAAACCTATGGATTGCTATGTCTCCGAAAGAGAATCAAGCATGTGTACAGGGGCATAAACGCAGCAGTGATAGGATTGGAGAGGTTCGGTGAGCAAATGAAGACCCTTTGAAGTCATATTGCATGGTACCCATTCCACGGGTTTCAACTCCCAGGTTTAAGGTATTCTTCCTTCAGCTAAAACATGCATGTGGAACCCAGAGTATGATCAACCATGTGATCGGGAGACGTGTTCAAATATGTCTCAGTTTTCCTCCCCTGGTACTCGGGTGCAACATTCCAGACGCTTTACTAACACTCTCCCCACTTGGAGAGTCAGCCCTTTAACCTCCTGTTTGGCCCAGTTTGCAATTTCTGCGGAAGATGAACAGGAATAGCGAGAACCAATGAGAGACTAGCTGGAGGTGTCTGGACGGGCAAATTTAACTCTCATTTCCCACCAGGAAGAGGAATTAACCAAAGGCTCAGCGTGCCGTGCCGGAACCAGATTAGGGCCTGAAGCCATCCTGCGGTGTTGCGGCCAGCTCACAAGAAAGCGAGTTGAAGAAAGGAGCTCAGGGGCACTGTAATTCACAAACCTGCAGAGTTATAAATGACAGCTATCGTCCAAAAATAGACTGAAGTAAGGCTGCCAAGAGGACTTGAAAGCGGGGCAGAATTGCAGGAAACCGATTTCAGGAGGTAGACTGGAATTGCATTGAAAGCATAGGAAAAGAGGCAGAACGTCCACAATGATGCACTTGGCCAAAAAGGGCGTATGCGTTTTTTCCTGAATATATTCAGGAAAAAACGCATACGCCCTTTTTGGCCAACCAAGCAAGCTTGCAAAGGAAATCTGCACTACCATGAAGTCTCACTTCCCCCCGGTCAAAAGGGCCATCTGAAAAAAGTGTAAAATCCAGAAAGGCAGGACAGGCCATGGAGAACTGGGAGCCTTGTTATGCTGATGGGCGGGATGTAAATTGCCAACAGACACTCGGGAGAAGTGTATGGTGTTTCCTGAAACATCTAAAAAACAAAGCAACAGAGCCTAGGGCACTTCCACTTATGGTCCTATAGCTTAGGGAAATTAAAATCAAAAAGACACAGCCACCCCAAAGTTTGGGACGCCTCTGTTTACAAGAACCTCGTTTACAGTACAAGTTCAACATCGCAGAAAGTGAAAAATGGATAAAGAAGTTGTGGTATTTACTTACAAAGCAATATCACTCAGCAATGAAATCTATGTCATCAGGCCCTTAGCAGCACAATGAGTGGATTCAGGTATGATGATTCTAACTGAAATAAGTCACACAGAAAAAGAAACATCATAAGATATCAGTAATACACGGAATGTAAACTTGGCTACACAGGAACTGAATTACAGAACAGAACAGGGTCTCAAATTTAGAAAACCAACTTATGCTTGCTTAAGGGAAAGGTGAGTTGGGGTGCTGCATAAAACCAGAGATTGAAATGAGCACAGATAAAGTTCCTTAAGCCAAATATGGAATAGACAAGAGCTACTCCTTGCTCAACGAAATGGACTCAACACCGCATATTAAACGCCTAAGAATGTACCTGACTAGTAAGTATCTTAAAACCTATGGATTGCTATGTCTCCGAAAGAGAATCAAGCATGTGTACAGGGGCATAAACGCAGCAGTGATAGGATTGGAGAGGTTCGGTGAGCAAATGAAGACCCTTTGAAGTCATATTGCATGGTACCCATTCCACGGGTTTCAACTCCCAGGTTTTAGGTATTCTTCCTTCAGCTAAAACATGCATGTGGAACCCAGAGTATGATCAACCATGTGATCGGGAGACGTGTTCAAATATGTCTCAGTTTTCCTCCCCTGGTACTCGGGTGCAACATTCCAGACGCTTTACTAACACTCTCCCGACTTGGAGAGTCAGTCCCTTTAACCTCCTGTTTGGCCCAGTTTGCAATTTCTGCGGAAGATGAACAGGAATAGCGAGAACCAATGAGAGACTAGCTGGAGGTGTCTGGACGGGCAAATTTAACTCTCATTTCCCACCAGGAAGAGGAATTAACCAAAGGCTCAGCGTGCCGTGCCGGAACCAGATTAGGGCCTGAAGCCATCCTGCGGTGTTGCGGCCAGCTCACAAGAAAGCGAGTTGAAGAAAGGAGCTCAGGGGCACTGTAATTCACAAACCTGCAGAGTTATAAATGACAGCTATCGTCCAAAAATAGACTGAAGTAAGGCTGCCAAGAGGACTTGAAAGCGGGGCAGAATTGCAGGAAACCGATTTCAGGAGGTAGACTGGAATTGCATTGAAAGCATAGGAAAAGAGGCAGAACGTCCACAATGATGCACTTGGCCAAAAAGGGCGTATGCGTTTTTTCCTGAATATATTCAGGAAAAAACGCATACGCCCTTTTTGGCCAACCAAGCAAGCTTGCAAAGGAAATCTGCACTACAATGAAGTCTCACTTCCCCCCGGTCAAAAGGGCCATCTGAAAAAAGTGTAAAATCCAGAAAGGCAGGACAGGCCATGGAGAACTGGGAGCCTTGTTATGCTGATGGGCGGGATGTAAATTGCCAACAGACACTCGGGAGAAGTGTATGGTGTTTCCTGAAACATCTAAAAAACAAAGCAACAGAACCTAGGGCACTTCCACTTATGGTCCTATAGCTTAGGGAAATTAAAATCAAAAAGACACAGCCACCCCAAAGTTTGGAACGCTCTGTTTACAAGAACCTCGTTTACAGTACAAGTTCAACATCGCAGAAAGTGAAAAATGGATAAAGAAGTTGTGGTATTTACTTACAAAGCAATATCACTCAGCAATGAAATCTATGTCATCAGGCCCTTAGCAGCACAATGAGTGGATTCAGGTATGATGATTCTAACTGAAATAAGTCACACAGAAAAAGAAACATCATAAGATATCAGTAATACACGGAATGTAAACTTGGCTACACAGGAACTGAATTACAGAACAGAACAGGGTCTCAAATTTAGAAAACCAACTTATGCTTGCTTAAGGGTAAAGGTGAGTTGGGGTGCTGCATAAAACCAGAGATTGAAATGAGCACAGATAAAGTTCCTTAAGCCAAATATGGAATAGACAAGAGCTACTCCTTGCTCAACGAAATGGACTCAACACCGCATATTAAACGCCTAAGAATGTACCTGACTAGTAAGTATCTTAAAACCTATGGATTGCTATGTCTCCGAAAGAGAATCAAGCATGTGTACAGGGGCATAAACGCAGCAGTGATAGGATTGGAGAGGTTCGGTGAGCAAATGAAGACCCTTTGAAGTCATATTGCATGGTACCCATTCCACGGGTTTCAACTCCCAGGTTTAAGGTATTCTTCCTTCAGCTAAAACATGCATGTGGAACCCAGAGTATGATCAACCATGTGATCGGGAGACGTGTTCAAATATGTCTCAGTTTTCCTCCCCTGGTACTCGGGTGCAACATTCCAGACGCTTTACTAACACTCTCCCCACTTGGAGAGTCAGCCCTTTAACCTCCTGTTTGGCCCAGTTTGCAATTTCTGCGGAAGATGAACAGGAATAGCGAGAACCAATGAGAGACTAGCTGGAGGTGTCTGGACGGGCAAATTTAACTCTCATTTCCCACCAGGAAGAGGAATAACCAAAGGCTCAGCGTGCCGTGCCGGAACCAGATTAGGGCCTGAAGCCATCCTGCGGTGTTGCGGCCAGCTCACAAGAAAGCGAGTTGAAGAAAGGAGCTCAGGGGCACTGTAATTCACAAACCTGCAGAGTTATAAATGACAGCTATCGTCCAAAAATAGACTGAAGTAAGGCTGCCAAGAGGACTTGAAAGCGGGGCAGAATTGCAGGAAACCGATTTCAGGAGGTAGACTGGAATTGCATTGAAAGCATAGGAAAAGAGGCAGAACGTCCACAATGATGCACTTGGCCAAAAAGGGCGTATGCGTTTTTTCCTGAATATATTCAGGAAAAAACGCATACGCCCTTTTTGGCCAACCAAGCAAGCTTGCAAAGGAAATCTGCACTACAATGAAGTCTCACTTCCCCCCGGTCAAAAGGGCCATCTGAAAAAAGTGTAAAATCCAGAAAGGCAGGACAGGCCATGGAGAACTGGGAGCCTTGTTATGCTGATGGGCGGGATGTAAATTGCCAACAGACACTCGGGAGAAGTGTATGGTGTTTCCTGAAACATCTAAAAAACAAAGCAACAGAACCTAGGGCACTTCCACTTATGGTCCTATAGCTTAGGGAAATTAAAATCAAAAAGACACAGCCACCCCAAAGTTTGGAACGGCTCTGTTTACAAGAACCTCGTTTACAGTACAAGTTCAACATCGCAGAAAGTGAAAAATGGATAAAGAAGTTGTGGTATTTACTTACAAAGCAATATCACTCAGCAATGAAATCTGTGTCATCAGGCCCTTAGCAGCACAATGAGTGGATTCAGGTATGATGATTCTAACTGAAATAAGTCACACAGAAAAAGAAACATCATAAGATATCAGTAATACACGGAATGTAAACTTGGCTACACAGGAACTGAATTACAGAACAGAACAGGGTCTCAAATTTAGAAAACCAACTTATGCTTGCTTAAGGGGAAAGGTGAGTTGGGGTGCTGCATAAAACCAGAGATTGAAATGAGCACAGATAAAGTTCCTTAAGCCAAATATGGAATAGACAAGAGCTACTCCTTGCTCAACGAAATGGACTCAACACCGCATATTAAACGCCTAAGAATGTACCTGACTAGTAAGTATCTTAAAACCTATGGATTGCTATGTCTCCGAAAGAGAATCAAGCATGTGTACAGGGGCATAAACGCAGCAGTGATAGGATTGGAGAGGTTCGGTGAGCAAATGAAGACCCTTTGAAGTCATATTGCATGGTACCCATTCCACGGGTTTCAACTCTCCAGGTTTAAGGTATTCTTCCTTCAGCTAAAACATGCATGTGGAACCTAGAGTATGATCAACCATGTGATCGGGAGACGTGTTCAAATATGTCTCAGTTTTCCTCCCCTGGTACTCGGGTGCAACATTCCAGACGCTTTACTAACACTCTCCCCACTTGGAGAGTCAGCCCTTTAACCTCCTGTTTGGCCCAGTTTGCAATTTCTGCGGAAGATGAACAGGAATAGCGAGAACCAATGAGAGACTAGCTGGAGGTGTCTGGACGGGCAAATTTAACTCTCATTTCCCACCAGGAAGAGGAAATAACCAAAGGCTCAGCGTGCCGTGCCGGAACCAGATTAGGGCCTGAAGCCATCCTGCGGTGTTGCGGCCAGCTCACAAGAAAGCGAGTTGAAGAAAGGAGCTCAGGGGCACTGTAATTCACAAACCTGCAGAGTTATAAATGACAGCTATCGTCCAAAAATAGACTGAAGTAAGGCTGCCAAGAGGACTTGAAAGCGGGGCAGAATTGCAGGAAACCGATTTCAGGAGGTAGACTGGAATTGCATTGAAAGCATAGGAAAAGAGGCAGAACGTCCACAATGATGCACTTGGCCAAAAAGGGCGTATGCGTTTTTTCCTGAATATATTCAGGAAAAAACGCATACGCCCTTTTTGGCCAACCAAGCAAGCTTGCAAAGGAAATCTGCACTACAATGAAGTCTCACTTCCCCCCGGTCAAAAGGGCCATCTGAAAAAAGTGTAAAATCCAGAAAGGCAGGACAGGCCATGGAGAACTGGGAGCCTTGTTATGCTGATGGGCGGGATGTAAATTGCCAACAGACACTCGGGAGAAGTGTATGGTGTTTCCTGAAACATCTAAAAAACAAAGCAACAGAGCCTAGGGCACTTCCACTTATGGTCCTATAGCTTAGGGAAATTAAAATCAAAAAGACACAGCCACCCCAAAGTTTGGAACGGCTCTGTTTACAAGAACCTCGTTTACAGTACAAGTTCAACATCGCAGAAAGTGAAAAATGGATAAAGAAGTTGTGGTATTTACTTACAAAGCAATATCACTCAGCAATGAAATCTATGTCATCAGGCCCTTAGCAGCACAATGAGTGGATTCAGGTATGATGATTCTAACTGAAATAAGTCACACAGAAAAAGAAACATCATAAGATATCAGTAATACACGGAATGTAAACTTGGCTACACAGGAACTGAATTACAGAACAGAACAGGGTCTCAAATTTAGAAAACCAACTTATGCTTGCTTAAGGGGAAAGGTGAGTTGGGGTGCTGCATAAAACCAGAGATTGAAATGAGCACAGATAAAGTTCCTTAAGCCAAATATGGAATAGACAAGAGCTACTCCTTGCTCAACGAAATGGACTCAACACCGCATATTAAACGCCTAAGAATGTACCTGACTAGTAAGTATCTTAAAACCTATGGATTGCTATGTCTCCGAAAGAGAATCAAGCATGTGTACAGGGGCATAAACGCAGCAGTGATAGGATTGGAGAGGTTCGGTGAGCAAATGAAGACCCTTTGAAGTCATATTGCATGGTACCCATTCCACGGGTTTCAACTCCCAGGTTTAAGGTATTCTTCCTTCAGCTAAAACATGCATGTGGAACCCAGAGTATGATCAACCGTGTGATCGGGAGACGTGTTCAAATATGTCTCAGTTTTCCTCCCCTGGTACTCGGGTGCAACATTCCAGACGCTTTACTAACACTCTCCCCACTTGGAGAGTCAGCCCTTTAACCTCCTGTTTGGCCCAGTTTGCAATTTCTGCGGAAGATGAACAGGAATAGCGAGAACCAATGAGAGACTAGCTGGAGGTGTCTGGACGGGCAAATTTAACTCTCATTTCCCACCAGGAAGAGGAATTAACCAAAGGCTCAGCGTGCCGTGCCGGAACCAGATTAGGGCCTGAAGCCATCCTGCGGTGTTGCGGCCAGCTCAAAAGAAAGCGAGTTGAAGAAAGGAGCTCAGGGGCACTGTAATTCACAAACCTGCAGAGTTATAAATGACAGCTATCGTCCAAAAATAGACTGAAGTAAGGCTGCCAAGAGGACTTGAAAGCGGGGCAGAATTGCAGGAAACCGATTTCAGGAGGTAGACTGGAATTGCATTGAAAGCATAGGAAAAGAGGCAGAACGTCCACAATGATGCACTTGGCCAAAAAGGGCGTATGCGTTTTTTCCTGAATATATTCAGGAAAAAACGCATACGCCCTTTTTGGCCAACCAAGCAAGCTTGCAAAGGAAATCTGCACTACAATGAAGTCTCACTTCCCCCCGGTCAAAAGGGCCATCTGAAAAAAGTGTAAAATCCAGAAAGGCAGGACAGGCCATGGAGAACTGGGAGCCTTGTTATGCTGATGGGCGGGATGTAAATTGCCAACAGACACTCGGGAGAAGTGTATGGTGTTTCCTGAAACATCTAAAAAACAAAGCAACAGAGCCTAGGGCACTTCCACTTATGGTCCTATAGCTTAGGGAAATTAAAATCAAAAAGACACAGCCACCCCAAAGTTTGGACGCCTCTGTTTACAAGAACCTCGTTTACAGTACAAGTTCAACATCGCAGAAAGTGAAAAATGGATAAAGAAGTTGTGGTATTTACTTACAAAGCAATATCACTCAGCAATGAAATCTATGTCATCAGGCCCTTAGCAGCACAATGAGTGGATTCAGGTATGATGATTCTAACTGAAATAAGTCACACAGAAAAAGAAACATCATAAGATATCAGTAATACACGGAATGTAAACTTGGCTACACAGGAACTGAATTACAGAACAGAACAGGGTCTCAAATTTAGAAAACCAACTTATGCTTGCTTAAGGGAAAGGTGAGTTGGGGTGCTGCATAAAACCAGAGATTGAAATGAGCACAGATAAAGTTCCTTAAGCCAAATATGGAATAGACAAGAGCTACTCCTTGCTCAACGAAATGGACTCAACACCGCATATTAAACGCCTAAGAATGTACCTGACTTGTAAGTATCTTAAAACCTATGGATTGCTATGTCTCCGAAAGAGAATCAAGCATGTGTACAGGGGCATAAACGCAGCAGTGATAGGATTGGAGAGGTTCGGTGAGCAAATGAAGACCCTTTGAAGTCATATTGCATGGTACCCATTCCACGGGTTTCAACTCTCCAGGTTTAAGGTATTCTTCCTTCAGCTAAAACATGCATGTGGAACCCAGAGTATGATCAACCATGTGATCGGGAGACGTGTTCAAATATGTCTCAGTTTTCCTCCCCTGGTACTCGGGTGCAACATTCCAGACGCTTTACTAACACTCTCCCCACTTGGAGAGTCAGCCCTTTAACCTCCTGTTTGGCCCAGTTTGCAATTTCTGCGGAAGATGAACAGGAATAGCGAGAACCAATGAGAGACTAGCTGGAGGTGTCTGGACGGGCAAATTTAACTCTCATTTCCCACCAGGAAGAGGAATTAACCAAAGGCTCAGCGTGCCGTGCCGGAACCAGATTAGGGCCTGAAGCCATCCTGCGGTGTTGCGGCCAGCTCACAAGAAAGCGAGTTGAAGAAAGGAGCTCAGGGGCACTGTAATTCACAAACCTGCAGAGTTATAAATGACAGCTATCGTCCAAAAATAGACTGAAGTAAGGCTGCCAAGAGGACTTGAAAGCGGGGCAGAATTGCAGGAAACCGATTTCAGGAGGTAGACTGGAATTGCATTGAAAGCATAGGAAAAGAGGCAGAACGTCCACAATGATGCACTTGGCCAAAAAGGGCGTATGCGTTTTTTCCTGAATATATTCAGGAAAAAACGCATACGCCCTTTTTGGCCAACCAAGCAAGCTTGCAAAGGAAATCTGCACTACAATGAAGTCTCACTTCCCCCCGGTCAAAAGGGCCATCTGAAAAAAGTGTAAAATCCAGAAAGGCAGGACAGGCCATGGAGAACTGGGAGCCTTGTTATGCTGATGGGCGGGATGTAAATTGCCAACAGACACTCGGGAGAAGTGTATGGTGTTTCCTGAAACATCTAAAAAACAAAGCAACAGAGCCTAGGGCACTTCCACTTATGGTCCTATAGCTTAGGGAAATTAAAATCAAAAAGACACAGCCACCCCAAAGTTTGGAACGCCTCTGTTTACAAGAACCTCGTTTACAGTACAAGTTCAACATCGCAGAAAGTGAAAAATGGATAAAGAAGTTGTGGTATTTACTTACAAAGCAATATCACTCAGCAATGAAATCTATGTCATCAGGCCCTTAGCAGCACAATGAGTGGATTCAGGTATGATGATTCTAACTGAAATAAGTCACACAGAAAAAGAAACATCATAAGATATCAGTAATACACGGAATGTAAACTTGGCTACACAGGAACTGAATTACAGAACAGAACAGGGTCTCAAATTTAGAAAACCAACTTATGCTTGCTTAAGGGGAAAGGTGAGTTGGGGTGCTGCATAAAACCAGAGATTGAAATGAGCACAGATAAAGTTCCTTAAGCCAAATATGGAATAGACAAGAGCTACTCCTTGCTCAACGAAATGGACTCAACACCGCATATTAAACGCCTAAGAATGTACCTGACTAGTAAGTATCTTAAAACCTATGGATTGCTATGTCTCCGAAAGAGAATCAAGCATGTGTACAGGGGCATAAACGCAGCAGTGATAGGATTGGAGAGGTTCGGTGAGCAAATGAAGACCCTTTGAAGTCATATTGCATGGTACCCATTCCACGGGTTTCAACTCCCAGGTTTAAGGTATTCTTCCTTCAGCTAAAACATGCATGTGGAACCCAGAGTATGATCAACCATGTGATCGGGAGACGTGTTCAAATATGTCTCAGTTTTCCTCCCCTGGTACTCGGGTGCAACATTCCAGATGCTTTACTAACACTCTCCCCACTTGGAGAGTCAGCCCTTTAACCTCCTGTTTGGCCCAGTTTGCAATTTCTGCGGAAGATGAACAGGAATAGCGAGAACCAATGAGAGACTAGCTGGAGGTGTCTGGACGGGCAAATTTAACTCTCATTTCCCACCAGGAAGAGGAATTAACCAAAGGCTCAGCGTGCCGTGCCGGAACCAGATTAGGGCCTGAAGCCATCCTGCGGTGTTGCGGCCAGCTCAAAAGAAAGCGAGTTGAAGAAAGGAGCTCAGGGGCACTGTAATTCACAAACCTGCAGAGTTATAAATGACAGCTATCGTCCAAAAATAGACTGAAGTAAGGCTGCCAAGAGGACTTGAAAGCGGGGCAGAATTGCAGGAAACCGATTTCAGGAGGTAGACTGGAATTGCATTGAAAGCATAGGAAAAGAGGCAGAACGTCCACAATGATGCACTTGGCCAAAAAGGGCGTATGCGTTTTTTCCTGAATATATTCAGGAAAAAACGCATACGCCCTTTTTGGCCAACCAAGCAAGCTTGCAAAGGAAATCTGCACTACAATGAAGTCTCACTTCCCCCCGGTCAAAAGGGCCATCTGAAAAAAGTGTAAAATCCAGAAAGGCAGGACAGGCCATGGAGAACTGGGAGCCTTGTTATGCTGATGGGCGGGATGTAAATTGCCAACAGACACTTGGGAGAAGTGTATGGTGTTTCCTGAAACATCTAAAAAACAAAGCAACAGAGCCTAGGGCACTTCCACTTATGGTCCTATAGCTTAGGGAAATTAAAATCAAAAAGACACAGCCACCCCAAAGTTTGGAACGGCTCTGTTTACAAGAACCTCGTTTACAGTACAAGTTCAACATCGCAGAAAGTGAAAAATGGATAAAGAAGTTGTGGTATTTACTTACAAAGCAATATCACTCAGCAATGAAATCTATGTCATCAGGCCCTTAGCAGCACAATGAGTGGATTCAGGTATGATGATTCTAACTGAAATAAGTCACACAGAAAAAGAAACATCATAAGATATCAGTAATACACGGAATGTAAACTTGGCTACACAGGAACTGAATTACAGAACAGAACAGGGTCTCAAATTTAGAAAACCAACTTATGCTTGCTTAAGGGAAAGGTGAGTTGGGGTGCTGCATAAAACCAGAGATTGAAATGAGCACAGATAAAGTTCCTTAAGCCAAATATGGAATAGACAAGAGCTACTCCTTGCTCAACGAAATGGACTCAACACCGCATATTAAACGCCTAAGAATGTACCTGACTAGTAAGTATCTTAAAACCTATGGATTGCTATGTCTCCGAAAGAGAATCAAGCATGTGTACAGGGGCATAAACGCAGCAGTGATAGGATTGGAGAGGTTCGGTGAGCAAATGAAGACCCTTTGAAGTCATATTGCATGGTACCCATTCCACGGGTTTCAACTCCCAGGTTTAAGGTATTCTTCCTTCAGCTAAAACATGCATGTGGAACCCAGAGTATGATCAACCATGTGATCGGGAGACGTGTTCAAATATGTCTCAGTTTTCCTCCCCTGGTACTCGGGTGCAACATTCCAGACGCTTTACTAACACTCTCCCCACTTGGAGAGTCAGTCCTTTAACCTCCTGTTTGGCCCAGTTTGCAATTTCTGCGGAAGATGAACAGGAATAGCGAGAACCAATGAGAGACTAGCTGGAGGTGTCTGGACGGGCAAATTTAACTCTCATTTCCCACCAGGAAGAGGAATTAACCAAAGGCTCAGCGTGCCGTGCCGGAACCAGATTAGGGCCTGAAGCCATCCTGCGGTGTTGCGGCCAGCTCACAAGAAAGCGAGTTGAAGAAAGGAGCTCAGGGGCACTGTAATTCACAAACCTGCAGAGTTATAAATGACAGCTATCGTCCAAAAATAGACTGAAGTAAGGCTGCCAAGAGGACTTGAAAGCGGGGCAGAATTGCAGGAAACCGATTTCAGGAGGTAGACTGGAATTGCATTGAAAGCATAGGAAAAGAGGCAGAACGTCCACAATGATGCACTTGGCCAAAAAGGGCGTATGCGTTTTTTCCTGAATATATTCAGGAAAAAACGCATACGCCCTTTTTGGCCAACCAAGCAAGCTTGCAAAGGAAATCTGCACTACAATGAAGTCTCACTTCCCCCCGGTCAAAAGGGCCATCTGAAAAAAGTGTAAAATCCAGAAAGGCAGGACAGGCCATGGAGAACTGGGAGCCTTGTTATGCTGATGGGCGGGATGTAAATTGCCAACAGACACTTGGGAGAAGTGTATGGTGTTTCCTGAAACATCTAAAAAACAAAGCAACAGAGCCTAGGGCACTTCCACTTATGGTCCTATAGCTTAGGGAAATTAAAATCAAAAAGACACAGCCACCCCAAAGTTTGGGACGGCTCTGTTTACAAGAACCTCGTTTACAGTACAAGTTCAACATCGCAGAAAGTGAAAAATGGATAAAGAAGTTGTGGTATTTACTTACAAAGCAATATCACTCAGCAATGAAATCTATGTCATCAGGCCCTTAGCAGCACAATGAGTGGATTCAGGTATGATGATTCTAACTGAAATAAGTCACACAGAAAAAGAAACATCATAAGATATCAGTAATACACGGAATGTAAACTTGGCTACACAGGAACTGAATTACAGAACAGAACAGGGTCTCAAATTTAGAAAACCAACTTATGCTTGCTTAAGGGTAAAGGTGAGTTGGGGTGCTGCATAAAACCAGAGATTGAAATGAGCACAGATAAAGTTCCTTAAGCCAAATATGGAATAGACAAGAGCTACTCCTTGCTCAACGAAATGGACTCAACACCGCATATTAAACGCCTAAGAATGTACCTGACTAGTAAGTATCTTAAAACCTATGGATTGCTATGTCTCCGAAAGAGAATCAAGCATGTGTACAGGGGCATAAACGCAGCAGTGATAGGATTGGAGAGGTTCGGTGAGCAAATGAAGACCCTTTGAAGTCATATTGCATGGTACCCATTCCACGGGTTTCAACTCTCCAGGTTTAAGGTATTCTTCCTTCAGCTAAAACATGCATGTGGAACCCAGAGTATGATCAACCATGTGATCGGGAGACGTGTTCAAATATGTCTCAGTTTTCCTCCCCTGGTACTCGGGTGCAACATTCCAGACGCTTTACTAACACTCTCCCCACTTGGAGAGTCAGCCCTTTAACCTCCTGTTTGGCCCAGTTTGCAATTTCTGCGGAAGATGAACAGGAATAGCGAGAACCAATGAGAGACTAGCTGGAGGTGTCTGGACGGGCAAATTTAACTCTCATTTCCCACCAGGAAGAGGAATTAACCAAAGGCTCAGCGTGCCGTGCCGGAACCAGATTAGGGCCTGAAGCCATCCTGCGGTGTTGCGGCCAGCTCACAAGAAAGCGAGTTGAAGAAAGGAGCTCAGGGGCACTGTAATTCACAAACCTGCAGAGTTATAAATGACAGCTATCGTCCAAAAATAGACTGAAGTAAGGCTGCCAAGAGGACTTGAAAGCGGGGCAGAATTGCAGGAAACCGATTTCAGGAGGTAGACTGGAATTGCATTGAAAGCATAGGAAAAGAGGCAGAACGTCCACAATGATGCACTTGGCCAAAAAGGGCGTATGCGTTTTTTCCTGAATATATTCAGGAAAAAACGCATACGCCCTTTTTGGCCAACCAAGCAAGCTTGCAAAGGAAATCTGCACTACAATGAAGTCTCACTTCCCCCCGGTCAAAAGGGCCATCTGAAAAAAGTGTAAAATCCAGAAAGGCAGGACAGGCCATGGAGAACTGGGAGCCTTGTTATGCTGATGGGCGGGATGTAAATTGCCAACAGACACTCGGGAGAAGTGTATGGTGTTTCCTGAAACATCTAAAAAACAAAGCAACAGAGCCTAGGGCACTTCCACTTATGGTCCTATAGCTTAGGGAAATTAAAATCAAAAAGACACAGCCACCCCAAAGTTTGGAACGGCTCTGTTTACAAGAACCTCGTTTACAGTACAAGTTCAACATCGCAGAAAGTGAAAAATGGATAAAGAAGTTGTGGTATTTACTTACAAAGCAATATCACTCAGCAATGAAATCTGTGTCATCAGGCCCTTAGCAGCACAATGAGTGGATTCAGGTATGATGATTCTAACTGAAATAAGTCACACAGAAAAAGAAACATCATAAGATATCAGTAATACACGGAATGTAAACTTGGCTACACAGGAACTGAATTACAGAACAGAACAGGGTCTCAAATTTAGAAAACCAACTTATGCTTGCTTAAGGGGAAAGGTGAGTTGGGGTGCTGCATAAAACCAGAGATTGAAATGAGCACAGATAAAGTTCCTTAAGCCAAATATGGAATAGACAAGAGCTACTCCTTGCTCAACGAAATGGACTCAACACCGCATATTAAACGCCTAAGAATGTACCTGACTAGTAAGTATCTTAAAACCTATGGATTGCTATGTCTCTGAAAGAGAATCAAGCATGTGTACAGGGGCATAAACGCAGCAGTGATAGGATTGGAGAGGTTCGGTGAGCAAATGAAGACCCTTTGAAGTCATATTGCATGGTACCCATTCCACGGGTTTCAACTACCCAGGTTTAAGGTATTCTTCCTTCAGCTAAAACATGCATGTGGAACCCAGAGTATGATCAACCATGTGATCGGGAGACGTGTTCAAATATGTCTCAGTTTTCCTCCCCTGGTACTCGGGTGCAACATTCCAGACGCTTTACTAACACTCTCCCCACTTGGAGAGTCAGTCCCTTTAACCTCCTGTTTGGCCCAGTTTGCAATTTCTGCGGAAGATGAACAGGAATAGCGAGAACCAATGAGAGACTAGCTGGAGGTGTCTGGACGGGCAAATTTAACTCTCATTTCCCACCAGGAAGAGGAATTAACCAAAGGCTCAGCGTGCCGTGCCGGAACCAGATTAGGGCCTGAAGCCATCCTGCGGTGTTGCGGCCAGCTCAAAAGAAAGCGAGTTGAAGAAAGGAGCTCAGGGGCACTGTAATTCACAAACCTGCAGAGTTATAAATGACAGCTATCGTCCAAAAATAGACTGAAGTAAGGCTGCCAAGAGGACTTGAAAGCGGGGCAGAATTGCAGGAAACCGATTTCAGGAGGTAGACTGGAATTGCATTGAAAGCATAGGAAAAGAGGCAGAACGTCCACAATGATGCACTTGGCCAAAAAGGGCGTATGCGTTTTTTCCTGAATATATTCAGGAAAAAACGCATACGCCCTTTTTGGCCAACCAAGCAAGCTTGCAAAGGAAATCTGCACTACAATGAAGTCTCACTTCCCCCCGGTCAAAAGGGCCATCTGAAAAAAGTGTAAAATCCAGAAAGGCAGGACAGGCCATGGAGAACTGGGAGCCTTGTTATGCTGATGGGCGGGATGTAAATTGCCAACAGACACTCGGGAGAAGTGTATGGTGTTTCCTGAAACATCTAAAAAACAAAGCAACAGAGCCTAGGGCACTTCCACTTATGGTCCTATAGCTTAGGGAAATTAAAATCAAAAAGACACAGCCACCCCAAAGTTTGGGACGGCTCTGTTTACAAGAACCTCGTTTACAGTACAAGTTCAACATCGCAGAAAGTGAAAAATGGATAAAGAAGTTGTGGTATTTACTTACAAAGCAATATCACTCAGCAATGAAATCTGTGTCATCAGGCCCTTAGCAGCACAATGAGTGGATTCAGGTATGATGATTCTAACTGAAATAAGTCACACAGAAAAAGAAACATCATAAGATATCAGTAATACACGGAATGTAAACTTGGCTACACAGGAACTGAATTACAGAACAGAACAGGGTCTCAAATTTAGAAAACCAACTTATGCTTGCTTAAGGGGAAAGGTGAGTTGGGGTGCTGCATAAAACCAGAGATTGAAATGAGCACAGATAAAGTTCCTTAAGCCAAATATGGAATAGACAAGAGCTACTCCTTGCTCAATGAAATGGACTCAACACCGCATATTAAACGCCTAAGAATGTACCTGACTAGTAAGTATCTTAAAACCTATGGATTGCTATGTCTCCGAAAGAGAATCAAGCATGTGTACAGGGGCATAAACGCAGCAGTGATAGGATTGGAGAGGTTCGGTGAGCAAATGAAGACCCTTTGAAGTCATATTGCATGGTACCCATTCCACGGGTTTCAACTACCCAGGTTTAAGGTATTCTTCCTTCAGCTAAAACATGCATGTGGAACCCAGAGTATGATCAACCATGTGATCGGGAGACGTGTTCAAATATGTCTCAGTTTTCCTCCCCTGGTACTCGGGTGCAACATTCCAGACGCTTTACTAACACTCTCCCCACTTGGAGAGTCAGTCCCTTTAACCTCCTGTTTGGCCCAGTTTGCAATTTCTGCGGAAGATGAACAGGAATAGCGAGAACCAATGAGAGACTAGCTGGAGGTGTCTGGACGGGCAAATTTAACTCTCATTTCCCACCAGGAAGAGGAATTAACCAAAGGCTCAGCGTGCCGTACCGGAACCAGATTAGGGCCTGAAGCCATCCTGCGGTGTTGCGGCCAGCTCAAAAGAAAGCGAGTTGAAGAAAGGAGCTCAGGGGCACTGTAATTCACAAACCTGCAGAGTTATAAATGACAGCTATCGTCCAAAAATAGACTGAAGTAAGGCTGCCAAGAGGACTTGAAAGCGGGGCAGAATTGCAGGAAACCGATTTCAGGAGGTAGACTGGAATTGCATTGAAAGCATAGGAAAAGAGGCAGAACGTCCACAATGATGCACTTGGCCAAAAAGGGCGTATGCGTTTTTTCCTGAATATATTCAGGAAAAAACGCATACGCCCTTTTTGGCCAACCAAGCAAGCTTGCAAAGGAAATCTGCACTACAATGAAGTCTCACTTCCCCCCGGTCAAAAGGGCCATCTGAAAAAAGTGTAAAATCCAGAAAGGCAGGACAGGCCATGGAGAACTGGGAGCCTTGTTATGCTGATGGGCGGGATGTAAATTGCCAACAGACACTCGGGAGAAGTGTATGGTGTTTCCTGAAACATCTAAAAAACAAAGCAACAGAGCCTAGGGCACTTCCACTTATGGTCCTATAGCTTAGGGAAATTAAAATCAAAAAGACACAGCCACCCCAAAGTTTGGAACGGCTCTGTTTACAAGAACCTCGTTTACAGTACAAGTTCAACATCGCAGAAAGTGAAAAATGGATAAAGAAGTTGTGGTATTTACTTACAAAGCAATATCACTCAGCAATGAAATCTATGTCATCAGGCCCTTAGCAGCACAATGAGTGGATTCAGGTATGATGATTCTAACTGAAATAAGTCACACAGAAAAAGAAACATCATAAGATATCAGTAATACACGGAATGTAAACTTGGCTACACAGGAACTGAATTACAGAACAGAACAGGGTCTCAAATTTAGAAAACCAACTTATGCTTGCTTAAGGGAAAGGTGAGTTGGGGTGCTGCATAAAACCAGAGATTGAAATGAGCACAGATAAAGTTCCTTAAGCCAAATATGGAATAGACAAGAGCTACTCCTTGCTCAACGAAATGGACTCAACACCGCATATTAAACGCCTAAGAATGTACCTGACTAGTAAGTATCTTAAAACCTATGGATTGCTATGTCTCCGAAAGAGAATCAAGCATGTGTACAGGGGCATAAACGCAGCAGTGATAGGATTGGAGAGGTTCGGTGAGCAAATGAAGACCCTTTGAAGTCATATTGCATGGTACCCATTCCACGGGTTTCAACTCCCAGGTTTAAGGTATTCTTCCTTCAGCTAAAACATGCATGTGGAACCCAGAGTATGATCAACCATGTGATCGGGAGACGTGTTCAAATATGTCTCAGTTTTCCTCCCCTGGTACTCGGGTGCAACATTCCAGACGCTTTACTAACACTCTCCCCACTTGGAGAGTCAGCCCTTTAACCTCCTGTTTGGCCCAGTTTGCAATTTCTGCGGAAGATGAACAGGAATAGCGAGAACCAATGAGAGACTAGCTGGAGGTGTCTGGACGGGCAAATTTAACTCTCATTTCCCACCAGGAAGAGGAATTAACCAAAGGCTCAGCGTGCCGTGCCGGAACCAGATTAGGGCCTGAAGCCATCCTGCGGTGTTGCGGCCAGCTCACAAGAAAGCGAGTTGAAGAAAGGAGCTCAGGGGCACTGTAATTCACAAACCTGCAGAGTTATAAATGACAGCTATCGTCCAAAAATAGACTGAAGTAAGGCTGCCAAGAGGACTTGAAAGCGGGGCAGAATTGCAGGAAACCGATTTCAGGAGGTAGACTGGAATTGCATTGAAAGCATAGGAAAAGAGGCAGAACGTCCACAATGATGCACTTGGCCAAAAAGGGCGTATGCGTTTTTTCCTGAATATATTCAGGAAAAAACGCATACGCCCTTTTTGGCCAACCAAGGATGCTTGCAAAGGAAATCTGCAGTACAATGAAGTCTCACTTCCCCCCGGTCAAAAGGGCCATCTGAAAAAAGTGTAAAATCCAGAAAGGCAGGACAGGCCATGGAGAACTGGGAGCCTTGTTATGCTGATGGGCGGGATGTAAATTGCCAACAGACACTCGGGAGAAGTGTATGGTGTTTCCTGAAACATCTAAAAAACAAAGCAACAGAGCCTAGGGCACTTCCACTTATGGTCCTATAGCTTAGGGAAATTAAAATCAAAAAGACACAGCCACCCCAAAGTTTGGAACGGCTCTGTTTACAAGAACCTCGTTTACAGTACAAGTTCAACATCGCAGAAAGTGAAAAATGGATAAAGAAGTTGTGGTATTTACTTACAAAGCAATATCACTCAGCAATGAAATCTATGTCATCAGGCCCTTAGCAGCACAATGAGTGGATTCAGGTATGATGATTCTAACTGAAATAAGTCACACAGAAAAAGAAACATCATAAGATATCAGTAATACACGGAATGTAAACTTGGCTACACAGGAACTGAATTACAGAACAGAACAGGGTCTCAAATTTAGAAAACCAACTTATGCTTGCTTAAGGGGAAAGGTGAGTTGGGGTGCTGCATAAAACCAGAGATTGAAATGAGCACAGATAAAGTTCCTTAAGCCAAATATGGAATAGACAAGAGCTACTCCTTGCTCAACGAAATGGACTCAACACCGCATATTAAACGCCTAAGAATGTACCTGACTAGTAAGTATCTTAAAACCTATGGATTGCTATGTCTCCGAAAGAGAATCAAGCATGTGTACAGGGGCATAAACGCAGCAGTGATAGGATTGGAGAGGTTCGGTGAGCAAATGAAGACCCTTTGAAGTCATATTGCATGGTACCCATTCCACGGGTTTCAACTCCCAGGTTTAAGGTATTCTTCCTTCAGCTAAAACATGCATGTGGAACCCAGAGTATGATCAACCATGTGATCGGGAGACGTGTTCAAATATGTCTCAGTTTTCCTCCCCTGGTACTCGGGTGCAACATTCCAGACGCTTTACTAACACTCTCCCCACTTGGAGAGTCAGCCCTTTAACCTCCTGTTTGGCCCAGTTTGCAATTTCTGCGGAAGATGAACAGGAATAGCGAGAACCAATGAGAGACTAGCTGGAGGTGTCTGGACGGGCAAATTTAACTCTCATTTCCCACCAGGAAGAGGAATTAACCAAAGGCTCAGCGTGCCGTGCCGGAACCAGATTAGGGCCTGAAGCCATCCTGCGGTGTTGCGGCCAGCTCACAAGAAAGCGAGTTGAAGAAAGGAGCTCAGGGGCACTGTAATTCACAAACCTGCAGAGTTATAAATGACAGCTATCGTCCAAAAATAGACTGAAGTAAGGGTGCCAAGAGGACTTGAAAGCGGGGCAGAATTGCAGGAAACCGATTTCAGGAGGTAGACTGGAATTGCATTGAAAGCATAGGAAAAGAGGCAGAACGTCCACAATGATGCACTTGGCCAAAAAGGGCGTATGCGTTTTTTCCTGAATATATTCAGGAAAAAACGCATACGCCCTTTTTGGCCAACCAAGCAAGCTTGCAAAGGAAATCTGCACTACAATGAAGTCTCACTTCCCCCCGGTCAAAAGGGCCATCTGAAAAAAGTGTAAAATCCAGAAAGGCAGGACAGGCCATGGAGAACTGGGAGCCTTGTTATGCTGATGGGCGGGATGTAAATTGCCAACAGACACTCGGGAGAAGTGTATGGTGTTTCCTGAAACATCTAAAAAACAAAGCAACAGAGCCTAGGGCACTTCCACTTATGGTCCTATAGCTTAGGGAAATTAAAATCAAAAAGACACAGCCACCCCAAAGTTTGGAACGGCTCTGTTTACAAGAACCTCGTTTACAGTACAAGTTCAACATCGCAGAAAGTGAAAAATGGATAAAGAAGTTGTGGTATTTACTTACAAAGCAATATCACTCAGCAATGAAATCTATGTCATCAGGCCCTTAGCAGCACAATGAGTGGATTCAGGTATGATGATTCTAACTGAAATAAGTCACACAGAAAAAGAAACATCATAAGATATCAGTAATACACGGAATGTAAACTTGGCTACACAGGAACTGAATTACAGAACAGAACAGGGTCTCAAATTTAGAAAACCAACTTATGCTTGCTTAAGGGAAAGGTGAGTTGGGGTGCTGCATAAAACCAGAGATTGAAATGAGCACAGATAAAGTTCCTTAAGCCAAATATGGAATAGACAAGAGCTACTCCTTGCTCAACGAAATGGACTCAACACCGCATATTAAACGCCTAAGAATGTACCTGACTAGTAAGTATCTTAAAACCTATGGATTGCTATGTCTCCGAAAGAGAATCAAGCATGTGTACAGGGGCATAAACGCAGCAGTGATAGGATTGGAGAGGTTCGGTGAGCAAATGAAGACCCTTTGAAGTCATATTGCATGGTACCCATTCCACGGGTTTCAACTCCCAGGTTTAAGGTATTCTTCCTTCAGCTAAAACATGCATGTGGAACCCAGAGTATGATCAACCATGTGATCGGGAGACGTGTTCAAATATGTCTCAGTTTTCCTCCCCTGGTACTCGGGTGCAACATTCCAGACGCTTTACTAACACTCTCCCCACTTGGAGAGTCAGCCCTTTAACCTCCTGTTTGGCCCAGTTTGCAATTTCTGCGGAAGATGAACAGGAATAGCGAGAACCAATGAGAGACTAGCTGGAGGTGTCTGGACGGGCAAATTTAACTCTCATTTCCCACCAGGAAGAGGAATTAACCAACGGCTCAGCGTGCCGTGCCGGAACCAGATTAGGGCCTGAAGCCATCCTGCGGTGTTGCGGCCAGCTCACAAGAAAGCGAGTTGAAGAAAGGAGCTCAGGGGCACTGTAATTCACAAACCTGCAGAGTTATAAATGACAGCTATCGTCCAAAAATAGACTGAAGTAAGGCTGCCAAGAGGACTTGAAAGCGGGGCAGAATTGCAGGAAACCGATTTCAGGAGGTAGACTGGAATTGCATTGAAAGCATAGGAAAAGAGGCAGAACGTCCACAATGATGCACTTGGCCAAAAAGGGCGTATGCGTTTTTTCCTGAATATATTCAGGAAAAAACGCATACGCCCTTTTTGGCCAACCAAGCAAGCTTGCAAAGGAAATCTGCACTACAATGAAGTCTCACTTCCCCCCGGTCAAAAGGGCCATCTGAAAAAAGTGTAAAATCCAGAAAGGCAGGACAGGCCATGGAGAACTGGGAGCCTTGTTATGCTGATGGGCGGGATGTAAATTGCCAACAGACACTCGGGAGAAGTGTATGGTGTTTCCTGAAACATCTAAAAAACAAAGCAACAGAGCCTAGGGCACTTCCACTTATGGTCCTATAGCTTAGGGAAATTAAAATCAAAAAGACACAGCCACCCCAAAGTTTGGAACGGCTCTGTTTACAAGAACCTCGTTTACAGTACAAGTTCAACATCGCAGAAAGTGAAAAATGGATAAAGAAGTTGTGGTATTTACTTACAAAGCAATATCACTCAGCAATGAAATCTATGTCATCAGGCCCTTAGCAGCACAATGAGTGGATTCAGGTATGATGATTCTAACTGAAATAAGTCACACAGAAAAAGAAACATCATAAGATATCAGTAATACACGGAATGTAAACTTGGCTACACAGGAACTGAATTACAGAACAGAACAGGGTCTCAAATTTAGAAAACCAACTTATGCTTGCTTAAGGGGAAAGGTGAGTTGGGGTGCTGCATAAAACCAGAGATTGAAATGAGCACAGATAAAGTTCCTTAAGCCAAATATGGAATAGACAAGAGCTACTCCTTGCTCAACGAAATGGACTCAACACCGCATATTAAACGCCTAAGAATGTACCTGACTAGTAAGTATCTTAAAACCTATGGATTGCTATGTCTCCGAAAGAGAATCAAGCATGTGTACAGGGGCATAAACGCAGCAGTGATAGGAGTGGAGAGGTTCGGTGAGCAAATGAAGACCCTTTGAAGTCATATTGCATGGTACCCATTCCACGGGTTTCAACTCTCAGGTTTAAGGTATTCTTCCTTCAGCTAAAACATGCATGTGGAACCCAGAGTATGATCAACCATGTGAACGGGAGACGTGTTCAAATATGTCTCAGTTTTCCTCCCCTGGTACTCGGGTGCAACATTCCAGACGCTTTACTAACACTCTCCCCACTTGGAGAGTCAGCCCTTTAACCTCCTGTTTGGCCCAGTTTGCAATTTCTGCGGAAGATGAACAGGAATAGCGAGAACCAATGAGAGACTAGCTGGAGGTGTCTGGACGGGCAAATTTAACTCTCATTTCCCACCAGGAAGAGGAATTAACCAAAGGCTCAGCGTGCCGTGCCGGAACCAGATTAGGGCCTGAAGCCATCCTGCGGTGTTGCGGCCAGCTCACAAGAAAGCGAGTTGAAGAAAGGAGCTCAGGGGCACTGTAATTCACAAACCTGCAGAGTTATAAATGACAGCTATCGTCCAAAAATAGACTGAAGTAAGGCTGCCAAGAGGACTTGAAAGCGGGGCAGAATTGCAGGAAACCGATTTCAGGAGGTAGACTGGAATTGCATTGAAAGCATAGGAAAAGAGGCAGAACGTCCACAATGATGCACTTGGCCAAAAAGGGCGTATGCGTTTTTTCCTGAATATATTCAGGAAAAAACGCATACGCCCTTTTTGGCCAACCAAGCAAGCTTGCAAAGGAAATCTGCACTACAATGAAGTCTCACTTCCCCCCGGTCAAAAGGGCCATCTGAAAAAAGTGTAAAATCCAGAAAGGCAGGACAGGCCATGGAGAACTGGGAGCCTTGTTATGCTGATGGGTGGGATGTAAATTGCCAACAGACACTCGGGAGAAGTGTATGGTGTTTCCTGAAACATCTAAAAAACAAAGCAACAGAGCCTAGGGCACTTCCACTTATGGTCCTATAGCTTAGGGAAATTAAAATCAAAAAGACACAGCCACCCCAAAGTTTGGAACGCTCTGTTTACAAGAACCTCGTTTACAGTACAAGTTCAACATCGCAGAAAGTGAAAAATGGATAAAGAAGTTGTGGTATTTACTTACAAAGCAATATCACTCAGCAATGAAATCTATGTCATCAGGCCCTTAGCAGCACAATGAGTGGATTCAGGTATGATGATTCTAACTGAAATAAGTCACACAGAAAAAGAAACATCATAAGATATCAGTAATACACGGAATGTAAACTTGGCTACACAGGAACTGAATTACAGAACAGAACAGGGTCTCAAATTTAGAAAACCAACTTATGCTTGCTTAGGGGATAGGTGAGTTGGGGTGCTGCATAAAACCAGAGATTGAAATGAGCACAGATAAAGTTCCTTAAGCCAAATATGGAATAGACAAGAGCTACTCCTTGCTCAACGAAATGGACTCAACACCGCATATTAAACGCCTAAGAATGTACCTGACTAGTAAGTATCTTAAAACCTATGGATTGCTATGTCTCCGAAAGAGAATCAAGCATGTGTACAGGGGCATAAACGCAGCAGTGATAGGATTGGAGAGGTTCGGTGAGCAAATGAAGACCCTTTGAAGTCATATTGCATGGTACCCATTCCACGGGTTTCAACTCTCCAGGTTTAAGGTATTCTTCCTTCAGCTAAAACATGCATGTGGAACCCAGAGTATGATCAACCATGTGAACGGGAGACGTGTTCAAATATGTCTCAGTTTTCCTCCCCTGGTACTCGGGTGCAACATTCCAGACGCTTTACTAACACTCTCCCCACTTGGAGAGTCAGCGCCTTTAACCTCCTGTTTGGCCCAGTTTGCAATTTCTGCGGAAGATGAACAGGAATAGCGAGAACCAATGAGAGGCTAGCTGGAGGTGTCTGGACGGGCAAATTTAACTCTCATTTCCCACCAGGAAGAGGAATTAACCAAAGGCTCAGCGTGCCGTGCCGGAACCAGATTAGGGCCTGAAGCCATCCTGCGGTGTTGCGGCCAGCTCACAAGAAAGCGAGTTGAAGAAAGGAGCTCAGGGGCACTGTAATTCACAAACCTGCAGAGTTATAAATGACAGCTATCGTCCAAAAATAGACTGAAGTAAGGCTGCCAAGAGGACTTGAAAGCGGGGCAGAATTGCAGGAAACCGATTTCAGGAGGTAGACTGGAATTGCATTGAAAGCATAGGAAAAAGGCATACGCCCTTTTGGCCAAGTGCATCATTGTGGACGTTCTGCCTCTTTTCCTATGCTTTCAATGCAATTCCAGTCTACCTCCTGAAATCGGTTTCCTGCAATTCTGCCCCGCTTTCAAGTCCTCTTGGCAGCCTTACTTCAGTCTATTTTTGGACGATAGCTGTCATTTATAACTCTGCAGGTTTGTGAATTACAGTGCCCCTGAGCTCCTTTCTTCAACTCGCTTTCTTGTGAGCTGGCCGCAACACCGCAGGATGGCTTCAGGCCCTAATCTGGTTCCGGCACGGCACGCTGAGCCTTTGGTTATTTCCTCTTCCTGGTGGGAAATGAGAGTTAAATTTGCCCGTCCAGACACCTCCAGCTAGTCTCTCATTGGTTCTCGCTATTCCTGTTCATCTTCCGCAGAAATTGCAAACTGGGCCAAACAGGAGGTTAAAGGGCTGACTCTCCAAGTCGGGAGAGTGTTAGTAAAGCGTCTGGAATGTTGCACCCGAGTACCAGGGGAGGAAAACTGAGACATATTTGAACACGTCTCCCGTTCACATGGTTGATCATACTCTGGGTTCCACATGCATGTTTTAGCTGAAGGAAGAATACCTTAAACCTGGGAGTTGAAACCCGTGGAATGGGTACCATGCAATATGACTTCAAAGGGTCTTCATTTGCTCACCGAACCTCTCCAATCCTATCACTGCTGCGTTTATGCCCCTGTACACATGCTTGATTCTCTTTCGGAGACATAGCAATCCATAGGTTTTAAGATACTTACTAGTCAGGTACATTCTTAGGCGTTTAATATGGGGTGTTGAGTCCATTTCGTTGAGCAAGGAGTAGCTCTTGTCTATTCCATATTTGGCTTAAGGAACTTTATCTGTGCTCATTTCAATCTCTGGTTTTATGCAGCACCCCAACTCACCTTTCCCCTTAAGCAAGCATAAGTTGGTTTTCTAAATTTGAGACCCTGTTCTGTTCTGTAATTCAGTTCCTGTGTAGCCAAGTTTACATTCCGTGTATTACTGATATCTTATGATGTTTCTTTTTCTGTGTGACTTATTTCAGTTAGAATCATCATACCTGAATCCACTCATTGTGCTGCTAAGGGCCTGATGACATAGATTTCATTGCTGAGTGATATTGCTTTGTAAGTAAATACCACAACTTCTTTATCCATTTTTCACTTTCTGCGATGTTGAACTTGTACTGTAAACGAGGTTCTTGTAAACAGAGCCGTCCCAAACTTTGGGGTGGCTGTGTCTTTTTGATTTTAATTTCCCTAAGCTATAGGACCATAAGTGGAAGTGCCCTAGGCTCTGTTGCTTTGTTTTTTAGATGTTTCAGGAAACACCATACACTTCTCCCGAGTGTCTGTTGGCAATTTACATCCCGCCCATCAGCATAACAAGGCTCCCAGTTCTCCATGGCCTGTCCTGCCTTTCTGGATTTTACACTTTTTTCAGATGGCCCTTTTGACCGGGGGGAAGTGAGACTTCATTGTAGTGCAGATTTCCTTTGCAAGCTTGCTTGGTTGGCCAAAAAGGGCGTATGCGTTTTTTCCTGAATATATTCAGGAAAAAACGCATACGCCCTTTTTGGCCAAGTGCATCATTGTGGACGTTCTGCCTCTTTTCCTATGCTTTCAATGCAATTCCAGTCTACCTCCTGAAATCGGTTTCCTGCAATTCTGCCCCGCTTTCAAGTCCTCTTGGCAGCCTTACTTCAGTCTATTTTTGGACGATAGCTGTCATTTATAACTCTGCAGGTTTGTGAATTACAGTGCCCCTGAGCTCCTTTCTTCAACTCGCTTTCTTGTGAGCTGGCCGCAACACCGCAGGATGGCTTCAGGCCCTAATCTGGTTCCGGCACGGCACACTGAGCCTTTGGTTATTTCCTCTTCCTGGTGGGAAATGAGAGTTAAATTTGCCCGTCCAGACACCTCCAGCTAGTCTCTCATTGGTTCTCGCTATTCCTGTTCATCTTCCGCAGAAATTGCAAACTGGGCCAAACAGGAGGTTAAAGGGCTGACTCTCCAAGTGGGGAGAGTGTTAGTAAAGCGTCTGGAATGTTGCACCCGAGTACCAGGGGAGGAAAACTGAGACATATTTGAACACGTCTCCCGATCACATGGTTGATCATACTCTGGGTTCCACATGCATGTTTTAGCTGAAGGAAGAATACCTTAAACCTGGAGAGTTGAAACCCGTGGAATGGGTACCATGCAATATGACTTCAAAGGGTCTTCATTTGCTCACCGAACCTCTCCAATCCTATCACTGCTGCGTTTATGCCCCTGTACACATGCTTGATTCTCTTTCGGAGACATAGCAATCCATAGGTTTTAAGATACTTACTAGTCAGGTACATTCTTAGGCGTTTAATATGCGGTGTTGAGTCCATTTCGTTGAGCAAGGAGTAGCTCTTGTCTATTCCATATTTGGCTTAAGGAACTTTATCTGTGCTCATTTCAATCTCTGGTTTTATGCAGCACCCCAACTCACCTTTACCCTTAAGCAAGCATAAGTTGGTTTTCTAAATTTGAGACCCTGTTCTGTTCTGTAATTCAGTTCCTGTGTAGCCAAGTTTACATTCCGTGTATTACTGATATCTTATGATGTTTCTTTTTCTGTGTGACTTATTTCAGTTAGAATCATCATACCTGAATCCACTCATTGTGCTGCTAAGGGCCTGATGACATAGATTTCATTGCTGAGTGATATTGCTTTGTAAGTAAATACCACAACTTCTTTATCCATTTTTCACTTTCTGCGATGTTGAACTTGTACTGTAAACGAGGTTCTTGTAAACAGAGCCGTTCCAAACTTTGGGGTGGCTGTGTCTTTTTGATTTTAATTTCCCTAAGCTATAGGACCATAAGTGGAAGTGCCCTAGGCTCTGTTGCTTTGTTTTTTAGATGTTTCAGGAAACACCATACACTTCTCCCGAGTGTCTGTTGGCAATTTACATCCCGCCCATCAGCATAACAAGGCTCCCAGTTCTCCATGGCCTGTCCTGCCTTTCTGGATTTTACACTTTTTTCAGATGGCCCTTTTGACCGGGGGAAGTGAGACTTCATTGTAGTGCAGATTTCCTTTGCAAGCTTGCTTGGTTGGCCAAAAAGGGCGTATGCGTTTTTTCCTGAATATATTCAGGAAAAAACGCATACGCCCTTTTTGGCCAAGTGCATCATTGTGGACGTTCTGCCTCTTTTCCTATGCTTTCAATGCAATTCCAGTCTACCTCCTGAAATCGGTTTCCTGCAATTCTGCCCCGCTTTCAAGTCCTCTTGGCAGCCTTACTTCAGTCTATTTTTGGACGATAGCTGTCATTTATAACTCTGCAGGTTTGTGAATTACAGTGCCCCTGAGCTCCTTTCTTCAACTCGCTTTCTTGTGAGCTGGCCGCAACACCGCAGGATGGCTTCAGGCCCTAATCTGGTTCCGGCACGGCACGCTGAGCCTTTGGTTATTCCTCTTCCTGGTGGGAAATGAGAGTTAAATTTGCCCGTCCAGACACCTCCAGCTAGTCTCTCATTGGTTCTCGCTATTCCTGTTCATCTTCCGCAGAAATTGCAAACTGGGCCAAACAGGAGGTTAAAGGCTGACTCTCCAAGTGGGGAGAGTGTTAGTAAAGCGTCTGGAATGTTGCACCCGAGTACCAGGGGAGGAAAACTGAGACATATTTGAACACGTCTCCCGATCACATGGTTGATCATACTCTGGGTTCCACATGCATGTTTTAGCTGAAGGAAGAATACCTTAAACCTGGGTAGTTGAAACCCGTGGAATGGGTACCATGCAATATGACTTCAAAGGGTCTTCATTTGCTCACCGAACCTCTCCAATCCTATCACTGCTGCGTTTATGCCCCTGTACACATGCTTGATTCTCTTTCGGAGACATAGCAATCCATAGGTTTTAAGATACTTACTAGTCAGGTACATTCTTAGGCGTTTAATATGCGGTGTTGAGTCCATTTCGTTGAGCAAGGAGTAGCTCTTGTCTATTCCATATTTGGCTTAAGGAACTTTATCTGTGCTCATTTCAATCTCTGGTTTTATGCAGCACCCCAACTCACCTTTCCCCTTAAGCAAGCATAAGTTGGTTTTCTAAATTTGAGACCCTGTTCTGTTCTGTAATTCAGTTCCTGTGTAGCCAAGTTTACATTCCGTGTATTAGTGATATCTTATGATGTTTCTTTTTCTGTGTGACTTATTTCAGTTAGAATCATCATACCTGAATCCACTCATTGTGCTGCTAAGGGCCTGATGACATAGATTTCATTGCTGAGTGATATTGCTTTGTAAGTAAATACCACAACTTCTTTATCCATTTTTCACTTTCTGCGATGTTGAACTTGTACTGTAAACGAGGTTCTTGTAAACAGAGCCGTTCCAAACTTTGGGGTGGCTGTGTCTTTTTGATTTTAATTTCCCTAAGCTATAGGACCATAAGTGGAAGTGCCCTAGGCTCTGTTGCTTTGTTTTTTAGATGTTTCAGGAAACACCATACACTTCTCCCGAGTGTCTGTTGGCAATTTACATCCCGCCCATCAGCATAACAAGGCTCCCAGTTCTCCATGGCCTGTCCTGCCTTTCTGGATTTTACACTTTTTTCAGATGGCCCTTTTGACCAGGGGGAAGTGAGACTTCATTGTAGTGCAGATTTCCTTTGCAAGCTTGCTTGGTTGGCCAAAAAGGGCGTATGCGTTTTTTCCTGAATATATTCAGGAAAAAACGCATACGCCCTTTTTGGCCAAGTGCATCATTGTGGACGTTCTGCCTCTTTTCCTATGCTTTCAATGCAATTCCAGTCTACCTCCTGAAATCGGTTTCCTGCAATTCTGCCCCGCTTTCAAGTCCTCTTGGCAGCCTTACTTCAGTCTATTTTTGGACGATAGCTGTCATTTATAACTCTGCAGGTTTGTGAATTACAGTGCCCCTGAGCTCCTTTCTTCAACTCGCTTTCTTGTGAGCTGGCCGCAACACCGCAGGATGGCTTCAGGCCCTAATCTGGTTCCGGCACGGCACGCTGAGCCTTTGGTTATTTCCTCTTCCTGGTGGGAAATGAGAGTTAAATTTGCCCGTCCAGACACCTCCAGCTAGTCTCTCATTGGTTCTCGCTATTCCTGTTCATCTTCCGCAGAAATTGCAAACTGGGCCAAACAGGAGGTTAAAGGGACTGACTCTCCAAGTGGGGAGAGTGTTAGTAAAGCGTCTGGAATGTTGCACCCGAGTACCAGGGGAGGAAAACTGAGACATATTTGAACACGTCTCCCGATCACATGGTTGATCATACTCTAGGTTCCACATGCATGTTTTAGCTGAAGGAAGAATACCTTAAACCTGGGAGTTGAAACCCGTGGAATGGGTACCATGCAATATGACTTCAAAGGGTCTTCATTTGCTCACCGAACCTCTCCAATCCTATCACTGCTGCGTTTATGCCCCTGTACACATGCTTGATTCTCTTTCGGAGACATAGCAATCCATAGGTTTTAAGATACTTACTAGTCAGGTACATTCTTAGGCGTTTAATATGCGGTGTTGAGTCCATTTCGTTGAGCAAGGAGTAGCTCTTGTCTATTCCATATTTGGCTTAAGGAACTTTATCTGTGCTCATTTCAATCTCTGGTTTTATGCAGCACCCCAACTCACCTTTCCCCTTAAGCAAGCATAAGTTGGTTTTCTAAATTTGAGACCCTGTTCTGTTCTGTAATTCAGTTCCTGTGTAGCCAAGTTTACATTCCGTGTATTACTGATATCTTATGATGTTTCTTTTTCTGTGTGACTTATTTCAGTTAGAATCATCATACCTGAATCCACTCATTGTGCTGCTAAGGGCCTGATGACATAGATTTCATTGCTGAGTGATATTGCTTTGTAAGTAAATACCACAACTTCTTTATCCATTTTTCACTTTCTGCGATGTTGAACTTGTACTGTAAACGAGGTTCTTGTAAACAGAGCCGTCCCAAACTTTGGGGTGGCTGTGTCTTTTTGATTTTAATTTCCCTAAGCTATAGGACCATAAGTGGAAGTGCCCTAGGCTCTGTTGCTTTGTTTTTTAGATGTTTCAGGAAACACCATACACTTCTCCCGAGTGTCTGTTGGCAATTTACATCCCGCCCATCAGCATAACAAGGCTCCCAGTTCTCCATGGCCTGTCCTGCCTTTCTGGATTTTACACTTTTTTCAGATGGCCCTTTTGACCGGGGGGAAGTGAGACTTCATTGTAGTGCAGATTTCCTTTGCAAGCTTGCTTGGTTGGCCAAAAAGGGCGTATGCGTTTTTTCCTGAATATATTCAGGAAAAAACGCATACGCCCTTTTTGGCCAAGTGCATCATTGTGGACGTTCTGCCTCTTTTCCTATGCTTTCAATGCAATTCCAGTCTACCTCCTGAAATCGGTTTCCTGCAATTCTGCCCCGCTTTCAAGTCCTCTTGGCAGCCTTACTTCAGTATATTTTTGGACGATAGCTGTCATTTATAACTCTGCAGGTTTGTGAATTACAGTGCCCCTGAGCTCCTTTCTTCAACTCGCTTTCTTGTGAGCTGGCCGCAACACCGCAGGATGGCTTCAGGCCCTAATCTGGTTCCGGCACGGCACGCTGAGCCTTTGGTTATTTCCTCTTCCTGGTGGGAAATGAGAGTTAAATTTGCCCGTCCAGACACCTCCAGCTAGTCTCTCATTGGTTCTCGCTATTCCTGTTCATCTTCCGCAGAAATTGCAAACTGGGCCAAACAGGAGGTTAAAGGGCTGACTCTCCAAGTGGGGAGAGTGTTAGTAAAGCGTCTGGAATGTTGCACCCGAGTACCAGGGGAGGAAAACTGAGACATATTTGAACACGTCTCCCGATCACATGGTTGATCATACTCTGGGTTCCACATGCATGTTTTAGCTGAAGGAAGAATACCTTAAACCTGGGTAGTTGAAACCCGTGGAATGGGTACCATGCAATATGACTTCAAAGGGTCTTCATTTGCTCACCGAACCTCTGCAATCCTATCACTCCTGCGTTTATGCCCCTGTACACATGCTTGATTCTCTTTCGGAGACATAGCAATCCATAGGTTTTAAGATACTTACTAGTCAGGTACATTCTTAGGCGTTTAATATGCGGTGTTGAGTCCATTTCGTTGAGCAAGGAGTAGCTCTTGTCTATTCCATATTTGGCTTAAGGAACTTTATCTGTGCTCATTTCAATCTCTGGTTTTATGCAGCACCCCAACTCACCTGTACCCTTAAGCAAGCATAAGTTGGTTTTCTAAATTTGAGACCCTGTTCTGTTCTGTAATTCAGTTCCTGTGTAGCCAAGTTTACATTCCGTGTATTACTGATATCTTATGATGTTTCTTTTTCTGTGTGACTTATTTCAGTTAGAATCATCATACCTGAATCCACTCATTGTGCTGCTAAGGGCCTGATGACATAGATTTCATTGCTGAGTGATATTGCTTTGTAAGTAAATACCACAACTTCTTTATCCATTTTTCACTTTCTGCGATGTTGAACTTGTACTGTAAACGAGGTTCTTGTAAACAGAGCCGTTCCAAACTTTGGGGTGGCTGTGTCTTTTTGATTTTAATTTCCCTAAGCTATAGGACCATAAGTGGAAGTGCCCTAGGCTCTGTTGCTTTGTTTTTTAGATGTTTCAGGAAACACCATACACTTCTCCCGAGTGTCTGTTGGCAATTTACATCCCGCCCATCAGCATAACAAGGCTCCCAGTTCTCCATGGCCTGTCCTGCCTTTCTGGATTTTACACTTTTTTCAGATGGCCCTTTTGACCGGGGGGAAGTGAGACTTCATTGTAGTGCAGATTTCCTTTGCAAGCTTGCTTGGTTGGCCAAAAAGGGCGTATGCGTTTTTTCCTGAATATATTCAGGAAAAAACGCATACGCCCTTTTTGGCCAAGTGCATCATTGTGGACGTTCTGCCTCTTTTCCTATGCTTTCAATGCAATTCCAGTCTACCTCCTGAAATCGGTTTCCTGCAATTCTGCCCCGCTTTCAAGTCCTCTTGGCAGCCTTACTTCAGTCTATTTTTGGACGATAGCTGTCATTTATAACTCTGCAGGTTTGTGAATTACAGTGCCCCTGAGCTCCTTTCTTCAACTCGCTTTCTTGTGAGCTGGCCGCAACACCGCAGGATGGCTTCAGGCCCTAATCTGGTTCCGGCACGGCACGCTGAGCCTTTGGTTATTTCCTCTTCCTGGTGGGAAATGAGAGTTAAATTTGCCCGTCCAGACACCTCCAGCTAGTCTCTCATTGGTTCTCGCTATTCCTGTTCATCTTCCGCAGAAATTGCAAACTGGGCCAAACAGGAGGTTAAAGGGCTGACTCTCCAAGTGGGGAGAGTGTTAGTAAAGCATCTGGAATGTTGCACCCGAGTACCAGGGGAGGAAAACTGAGACATATTTGAACACGTCTCCCGATCACATGGTTGATCATACTCTGGGTTCCACATGCATGTTTTAGCTGAAGGAAGAATACCTTAAACCTGGGAGTTGAAACCCGTGGAATGGGTACCATGCAATATGACTTCAAAGGGTCTTCATTTGCTCACCGAACCTCTCCAATCCTATCACTGCTGCGTTTATGCCCCTGTACACATGCTTGATTCTCTTTCGGAGACATAGCAATCTATAGGTTTTAAGATACTTACTAGTCAGGTACATTCTTAGGCGTTTAATATGCGGTGTTGAGTCCATTTCGTTGAGCAAGGAGTAGCTCTTGTCTATTCCATATTTGGCTTAAGGAACTTTATCTGTGCTCATTTCAATCTCTGGTTTTATGCAGCACCCCAACTCACCTTTCCCCTTAAGCAAGCATAAGTTGGTTTTCTAAATTTGAGACCCTGTTCTGTTCTGTAATTCAGTTCCTGTGTAGCCAAGTTTACATTCCGTGTATTACTGATATCTTATGATGTTTCTTTTTCTGTGTGACTTATTTCAGTTAGAATCATCATACCTGAATCCACTCATTGTGCTGCTAAGGGCCTGATGACATAGATTTCATTGCTGAGTGATATTGCTTTGTAAGTAAATACCACAACTTCTTTATCCATTTTTCACTTTCTGCGATGTTGAACTTGTACTGTAAACGAGGTTCTTGTAAACAGAGCCGTTCCAAACTTTGGGGTGGCTGTGTCTTTTTGATTTTAATTTCCCTAAGCTATAGGACCATAAGTGGAAGTGCCCTAGGCTCTGTTGCTTTGTTTTTTAGATGTTTCAGGAAACACCATACACTTCTCCCGAGTGTCTGTTGGCAATTTACATCCCGCCCATCAGCATAACAAGGCTCCCAGTTCTCCATGGCCTGTCCTGCCTTTCTGGATTTTACACTTTTTTCAGATGGCCCTTTTGACCGGGGGGAAGTGAGACTTCATTGTAGTGCAGATTTCCTTTGCAAGCTTGCTTGGTTGGCCAAAAAGGGCGTATGCGTTTTTTCCTGAATATATTCAGGAAAAAACGCATACGCCCTTTTTGGCCAAGTGCAACATTGTGGACGTTCTGCCTCTTTTCCTATGCTTTCAATGCAATTCCAGTCTACCTCCTGAAATCGGTTTCCTGCAATTCTGCCCCGCTTTCAAGTCCTCTTGGCAGCCTTACTTCAGTCTATTTTTGGACGATAGCTGTCATTTATAACTCTGCAGGTTTGTGAATTACAGTGCCCCTGAGCTCCTTTCTTCAACTCGCTTTCTTTTGAGCTGGCCGCAACACCGCAGGATGGCTTCAGGCCCTAATCTGGTTCCGGCACGGCACGCTGAGCCTTTGGTTATTTCCTCTTCCTGGTGGGAAATGAGAGTTAAATTTGCCCGTCCAGACACCTCCAGCTAGTCTCTCATTGGTTCTCGCTATTCCTGTTCATCTTCCGCAGAAATTGCAAACTGGGCCAAACAGGAGGTTAAAGGGACTGACTCTCCAAGTGGGGAGAGTGTTAGTAAAGCGTCTGGAATGTTGCACCCGAGTACCAGGGGAGGAAAACTGAGACATATTTGAACACGTCTCCCGATCACATGGTTGATCATACTCTGGGTTCCACATGCATGTTTTAGCTGAAGGAAGAATACCTTAAACCTGGAGAGTTGAAACCCGTGGAATGGGTACCATGCAATATGACTTCAAAGGGTCTTCATTTGCTCACCGAACCTCTCCAATCCTATCACTGCTGCGTTTATGCCCCTGTACACATGCTTGATTCTCTTTCGGAGACATAGCAATCCATAGGTTTTAAGATACTTACTAGTCAGGTACATTCTTAGACGTTTAATATGCGGTGTTGAGTCCATTTCGTTGAGCAAGGAGTAGCTCTTGTCTATTCCATATTTGGCTTAAGGAACTTTATCTGTGCTCATTTCAATCTCTGGTTTTATGCAGCACCCCAACTCACCTTTCCCCTTAAGCAAGCATAAGTTGGTTTTCTAAATTTGAGACCCTGTTCTGTTCTGTAATTCAGTTCCTGTGTAGCCAAGTTTACATTCCGTGTATTACTGATATCTTATGATGTTTCTTTTTCTGTGTGACTTATTTCAGTTAGAATCATCATACCTGAATCCACTCATTGTGCTGCTAAGGGCCTGATGACATAGATTTCATTGCTGAGTGATATTGCTTTGTAAGTAAATACCACAACTTCTTTATCCATTTTTCACTTTCTGCGATGTTGAACTTGTACTGTAAACGAGGTTCTTGTAAACAGAGCCGTTCCAAACTTTGGGGTGGCTGTGTCTTTTTGATTTTAATTTCCCTAAGCTATAGGACCATAAGTGGAAGTGCCCTAGGCTCTGTTGCTTTGTTTTTTAGATGTTTCAGGAAACACCATACACTTCTCCCGAGTGTCTGTTGGCAATTTACATCCCGCCCATCAGCATAACAAGGCTCCCAGTTCTCCATGGCCTGTCCTGCCTTTCTGGATTTTACACTTTTTTCAGATGGCCCTTTTGACCGGGGGGAAGTGAGACTTCATTGTAGTGCAGATTTCCTTTGCAAGCTTGCTTGGTTGGCCAAAAAGGGCGTATGCGTTTTTTCCTGAATATATTCAGGAAAAAACGCATACGCCCTTTTTGGCCAAGTGCATCATTGTGGACGTTCTGCCTCTTTTCCTATGCTTTCAATGCAATTCCAGTCTACCTCCTGAAATCGGTTTCCTGCAATTCTGCCCCGCTTTCAAGTCCTCTTGGCAGCCTTACTTCAGTCTATTTTTGGACGATAGCTGTCATTTATAACTCTGCAGGTTTGTGAATTACAGTGCCCCTGAGCTCCTTTCTTCAACTCGCTTTCTTGTGAGCTGGCCGCAACACCGCAGGATGGCTTCAGGCCCTAATCTGGTTCCGGCACGGCACGCTGAGCCTTTGGTTATTTCCTCTTCCTGGTGGGAAATGAGAGTTAAATTTGCCCGTCCAGACACCTCCAGCTAGTCTCTCATTGGTTCTCGCTATTCCTGTTCATCTTCCGCAGAAATTGCAAACTGGGCCAAACAGGAGGTTAAAGGCGCTGACTCTCCAAGTGGGGAGAGTGTTAGTAAAGCGTCTGGAATGTTGCACCCGAGTACCAGGGGAGGAAAACTGAGACATATTTGAACACGTCTCCCGATCACATGGTTGATCATACTCTGGGTTCCACATGCATGTTTTAGCTGAAGGAAGAATACCTTAAACCTGGAGTTGAAACCCGTGGAATGGGTACCATGCAATATGACTTCAAAGGGTCTTCATTTGCTCACCGAACCTCTCCAATCCTATCACTGCTGCGTTTATGCCCCTGTACACATGCTTGATTCTCTTTCGGAGACATAGCAATCCATAGGTTTTAAGATACTTACTAGTCAGGTACATTCTTAGGCGTTTAATATGCGGTGTTGAGTCCATTTCGTTGAGCAAGGAGTAGCTCTTGTCTATTCCATATTTGGCTTAAGTAACTTTATCTGTGCTCATTTCAATCTCTGGTTTTATGCAGCACCCCAACTCACCTTTCCCCTTAAGCAAGCATAAGTTGGTTTTCTAAATTTGAGACCCTGTTCTGTTCTGTAATTCAGTTCCTGTGTAGCCAAGTTTACATTCCGTGTATTACTGATATCTTATGATGTTTCTTTTTCTGTGTGACTTATTTCAGTTAGAATCATCATACCTGAATCCACTCATTGTGCTGCTAAGGGCCTGATGACACAGATTTCATTGCTGAGTGATATTGCTTTGTAAGTAAATACCACAACTTCTTTATCCATTTTTCACTTTCTGCGATGTTGAACTTGTACTGTAAACGAGGTTCTTGTAAACAGAGCCGTTCCAAACTTTGGGGTGGCTGTGTCTTTTTGATTTTAATTTCCCTAAGCTATAGGACCATAAGTGGAAGTGCCCTAGGCTCTGTTGCTTTGTTTTTTAGATGTTTCAGGAAACACCATACACTTCTCCCGAGTGTCTGTTGGCAATTTACATCCCGCCCATCAGCATAACAAGGCTCCCAGTTCTCCATGGCCTGTCCTGCCTTTCTGGATTTTACACTTTTTTCAGATGGCCCTTTTGACCGGGGGGAAGTGAGACTTCATTGTAGTGCAGATTTCCTTTGCAAGCTTGCTTGGTTGGCCAAAAAGGGCGTATGCGTTTTTTCCTGAATATATTCAGGAAAAAACGCATACGCCCTTTTTGGCCAAGTGCATCATTGTGGACGTTCTGCCTCTTTTCCTATGCTTTCAATGCAATTCCAGTCTACCTCCTGAAATCGGTTTCCTGCAATTCTGCCCCGCTTTCAAGTCCTCTTGGCAGCCTTACTTCAGTCTATTTTTGGACGATAGCTGTCATTTATAACTCTGCAGGTTTGTGAATTACAGTGCCCCTGAGCTCCTTTCTTCAACTCGCTTTCTTTTGAGCTGGCCGCAACACCGCAGGATGGCTTCAGGCCCTAATCTGGTTCCGGCACGGCACGCTGAGCCTTTGGTTAATTCCTCTTCCTGGTGGGAAATGAGAGTTAAATTTGCCCGTTCAGACACCTCCAGCTAGTCTCTCATTGGTTCTCGCTATTCCTGTTCATCTTCCGCAGAAATTGCAAACTGGGCCAAACAGGAGGTTAAAGGGACTGACTCTCCAAGTGGGGAGAGTGTTAGTAAAGCGTCTGGAATGTTGCACCCGAGTACCAGGGGAGGAAAACTGAGACATATTTGAACACGTCTCCCGATCACATGGTTGATCATACTCTGGGTTCCACATGCATGTTTTAGCTGAAGGAAGAATACCTTAAACCTGGAGAGTTGAAACCCGTGGAATGGGTACCATGCAATATGACTTCAAAGGGTCTTCATTTGCTCACCGAACCTCTCCAATCCTATCACTGCTGCGTTTATGCCCCTGTACACATGCTTGATTCTCTTTCGGAGACATAGCAATCCATAGGTTTTAAGATACTTACTAGTCAGGTACATTCTTAGGCGTTTAATATGCGGTGTTGAGTCCATTTCGTTGAGCAAGGAGTAGCTCTTGTCTATTCCATATTTGGCTTAAGGAACTTTATCTGTGCTCATTTCAATCTCTGGTTTTATGCAGCACCCCAACTCACCTTTCCCCTTAAGCAAGCATAAGTTGGTTTTCTAAATTTGAGACCCTGTTCTGTTCTGTAATTCAGTTCCTGTGTAGCCAAGTTTACATTCCGTGTATTACTGATATCTTATGATGTTTCTTTTTCTGTGTGACTTATTTCAGTTAGAATCATCATACCTGAATCCACTCATTGTGCTGCTAAGGGCCTGATGACATAGATTTCATTGCTGAGTGATATTGCTTTGTAAGTAAATACCACAACTTCTTTATCCATTTTTCACTTTCTGCGATGTTGAACTTGTACTGTAAACGAGGTTCTTGTAAACAGAGCCGTTCCAAACTTTGGGGTGGCTGTGTCTTTTTGATTTTAATTTCCCTAAGCTATAGGACCATAAGTGGAAGTGCCCTAGGCTCTGTTGCTTTGTTTTTTAGATGTTTCAGGAAACACCATACACTTCTCCCAAGTGTCTGTTGGCAATTTACATCCCGCCCATCAGCATAACAAGGCTCCCAGTTCTCCATGGCCTGTCCTGCCTTTCTGGATTTTACACTTTTTTCAGATGGCCCTTTTGACCGGGGGGAAGTGAGACTTCATTGTAGTGCAGATTTCCTTTGCAAGCTTGCTTGGTTGGCCAAAAAGGGCGTATGCGTTTTTTCCTGAATATATTCAGGAAAAAACGCATACGCCCTTTTTGGCCAAGTGCATCATTGTGGACGTTCTGCCTCTTTTCCTATGCTTTCAATGCAATTCCAGTCTACCTCCTGAAATCGGTTTCCTGCAATGCTGCCCCGCTTTCAAGTCCTCTTGGCAGCCTTACTTCAGTCTATTTTTGGACGATAGCTGTCATTTATAACTCTGCAGGTTTGTGAATTACAGTGCCCCTGAGCTCCTTTCTTCAACTCGCTTTCTTGTGACCTGGCCGCAACACCGCAGGATGGCTTCAGGCCCTAATCTGGTTCCGGCACGGCACGCTGAGCCTTTGGTTAATTCCTCTTCCTGGTGGGAAATGAGAGTTAAATTTGCCCGTCCAGACACCTCCAGCTAGTCTCTCATTGGTTCTCGCTATTCCTGTTCATCTTCCGCAGAAATTGCAAACTGGGCCAAACAGGAGGTTAAAGGGCTGACTCTCCAAGTGGGGAGAGTGTTAGTAAAGCGTCTGGAATGTTGCACCCGAGTACCAGGGGAGGAAAACTGAGACATATTTGAACACGTCTCCCGATCACATGGTTGATCATACTCTGGGTTCCACATGCATGTTTTAGCTGAAGGAAGAATACCTTAAACCTGGGAGTTGAAACCCGTGGAATGGGTACCATGCAATATGACTTCAAAGGGTCTTCATTTGCTCACCGAACCTCTCCAATCCTATCACTGCTGCGTTTATGCCCCTGTACACATGCTTGATTCTCTTTCGGAGACATAGCAATCCATAGGTTTTAAGATACTTACTAGTCAGGTACATTCTTAGGCGTTTAATATGCGGTGTTGAGTCCATTTCGTTGAGCAAGGAGTAGCTCTTGTCTATTCCATATTTGGCTTAAGGAACTTTATCTGTGCTCATTTCAATCTCTGGTTTTATGCAGCACCCCAACTCACCTTTCCCCTTAAGCAAGCATAAGTTGGTTTTCTAAATTTGAGACCCTGTTCTGTTCTGTAATTCAGTTCCTGTGTAGCCAAGTTTACATTCCGTGTATTACTGATATCTTATGATGTTTCTTTTTCTGTGTGACTTATTTCAGTTAGAATCATCATACCTGAATCCACTCATTGTGCTGCTAAGGGCCTGATGACATAGATTTCATTGCTGAGTGATATTGCTTTGTAAGTAAATACCACAACTTCTTTATCCATTTTTCACTTTCTGCGATGTTGAACTTGTACTGTAAACGAGGTTCTTGTAAACAGAGCCGTCCAAACTTTGGGGTGGCTGTGTCTTTTTGATTTTAATTTCCCTAAGCTATAGGACCATAAGTGGAAGTGCCCTAGGCTCTGTTGCTTTGTTTTTTAGATGTTTCAGGAAACACCATACACTTCTCCCGAGTGTCTGTTGGCAATTTACATCCCGCCCATCAGCATAACAAGGCTCCCAGTTCTCCATGGCCTGTCCTGCCTTTCTGGATTTTACACTTTTTTCAGATGGCCCTTTTGACCGGGGGGAAGTGAGACTTCATTGTAGTGCAGATTTCCTTTGCAAGCTTGCTTGGTTGGCCAAAAAGGGCGTATGCGTTTTTTCCTGAATATATTCAGGAAAAAACGCATACGCCCTTTTTGGCCAAGTGCATCATTGTGGACGTTCTGCCTCTTTTCCTATGCTTTCAATGCAATTCCAGTCTACCTCCTGAAATCGGTTTCCTGCAATTCTGCCCCGCTTTCAAGTCCTCTTGGCAGCCTTACTTCAGTCTATTTTTGGACGATAGCTGTCATTTATAACTCTGCAGGTTTGTGAATTACAGTGCCCCTGAGCTCCTTTCTTCAACTCGCTTTCTTGTGAGCTGGCCGCAACACCGCAGGATGGCTTCAGGCCCTAATCTGGTTCTGGCACGGCACGCTGAGCCTTTGGTTATTTCCTCTTCCTGGTGGGAAATGAGAGTTAAATTTGCCCGTCCAGACACCTCCAGCTAGTCTCTCATTGGTTCTCGCTATTCCTGTTCATCTTCCGCAGAAATTGCAAACTGGGCCAAACAGGAGGTTAAAGGGCTGACTCTCCAAGTGGGGAGAGTGTTAGTAAAGCGTCTGGAATGTTGCACCCGAGTACCAGGGGAGGAAAACTGAGACATATTTGAACACGTCTCCCGATCACATGGTTGATCATACTCTGGGTTCCACATGCATGTTTTAGCTGAAGGAAGAATACCTTAAACCTGGAGAGTTGAAACCCGTGGAATGGGTACCATGCAATATGACTTCAAAGGGTCTTCATTTGCTCACCGAACCTCTCCAATCCTATCACTGCTGCGTTTATGCCCCTGTACACATGCTTGATTCTCTTTCGGAGACATAGCAATCCATAGGTTTTAAGATACTTACTAGTCAGGTACATTCTTAGGCGTTTAATATGCGGTGTTGAGTCCATTTCGTTGAGCAAGGAGTAGCTCTTGTCTATTCCATATTTGGCTTAAGGAACTTTATCTGTGCTCATTTCAATCTCTGGTTTTATGCAGCACCCCAACTCACCTTTCCCTTAAGCAAGCATAAGTTGGTTTTCTAAATTTGAGACCCTGTTCTGTTCTGTAATTCAGTTCCTGTGTAGCCAAGTTTACATTCCGTGTATTACTGATATCTTATGATGTTTCTTTTTCTGTGTGACTTATTTCAGTTAGAATCATCATACCTGAATCCACTCATTGTGCTGCTAAGGGCCTGATGACATAGATTTCATTGCTGAGTGATATTGCTTTGTAAGTAAATACCACAACTTCTTTATCCATTTTTCACTTTCTGCGATGTTGAACTTGTACTGTAAACGAGGTTCTTGTAAACAGAGCCGTCCCAAACTTTGGGGTGGCTGTGTCTTTTTGATTTTAATTTCCCTAAGCTATAGGACCATAAGTGGAAGTGCCCTAGGCTCTGTTGCTTTGTTTTTTAGATGTTTCAGGAAACACCATACACTTCTCCCGAGTGTCTGTTGGCAATTTACATCCCGCCCATCAGCATAACAAGGCTCCCAGTTCTCCATGGCCTGTCCTGCCTTTCTGGATTTTACACTTTTTTCAGATGGCCCTTTTGACCGGGGGGAAGTGAGACTTCATTGTAGTGCAGATTTCCTTTGCAAGCTTGCTTGGTTGGCCAAAAAGGGCGTATGCGTTTTTTCCTGAATATCTTCAGGAAAAAACGCATACGCCCTTTTTGGCCAAGTGCATCATTGTGGACGTTCTGCCTCTTTTCCTATGCTTTCAATGCAATTCCAGTCTACCTCCTGAAATCGGTTTCCTGCAATTCTGCCCCGCTTTCAAGTCCTCTTGGCAGCCTTACTTCAGTCTATTTTTGGACGATAGCTGTCATTTATAACTCTGCAGGTTTGTGAATTACAGTGCCCCTGAGCTCCTTTCTTCAACTCGCTTTCTTGTGACCTGGCCGCAACACCGCAGGATGGCTTCAGGCCCTAATCTGGTTCCGGCACGGCACGCTGAGCCTTTGGTTATTTCCTCTTCCTGGTGGGAAATGAGAGTTAAATTTGCCCGTCCAGACACCTCCAGCTAGTCTCTCATTGGTTCTCGCTATTCCTGTTCATCTTCCGCAGAAATTGCAAACTGGGCCAAACAGGAGGTTAAAGGGCTGACTCTCCAAGTGGGGAGAGTGTTAGTAAAGCGTCTGGAATGTTGCACCCGAGTACCAGGGGAGGAAAACTGAGACATATTTGAACACGTCTCCCGATCACATGGTTGATCATACTCTGGGTTCCACATGCATGTTTTAGCTGAAGGAAGAATACCTTAAACCTGGGAGTTGAAACCCGTGGAATGGGTACCATGCAATATGACTTCAAAGGGTCTTCATTTGCTCACCGAACCTCTCCAATCCTATCACTGCTGCGTTTATGCCCCTGTACACATGCTTGATTCTCTTTCGGAGACATAGCAATCCATAGGTTTTAAGATACTTACTAGTCAGGTACATTCTTAGGCGTTTAATATGGGGTGTTGAGTCCATTTCGTTGAGCAAGGAGTAGCTCTTGTCTATTCCATATTTGGCTTAAGGAACTTTATCTGTGCTCATTTCAATCTCTGGTTTTATGCAGCACCCCAACTCACCTTTCCCTTAAGCAAGCATAAGTTGGTTTTCTAAATTTGAGACCCTGTTCTGTTCTGTAATTCAGTTCCTGTGTAGCCAAGTTTACATTCCGTGTATTACTGATATCTTATGATGTTTCTTTTTCTGTGTGACTTATTTCAGTTAGAATCATCATACCTGAATCCACTCATTGTGCTGCTAAGGGCCTGATGACATAGATTTCATTGCTGAGTGATATTGCTTTGTAAGTAAATACCACAACTTCTTTATCCATTTTTCACTTTCTGCGATGTTGAACTTGTACTGTAAACGAGGTTCTTGTAAACAGAGCGTCCAAACTTTGGGGTGGCTGTGTCTTTTTGATTTTAATTTCCCTAAGCTATAGGACCATAAGTGGAAGTGCCCTAGGCTCTGTTGCTTTGTTTTTTAGATGTTTCAGGAAACACCATACACTTCTCCCGAGTGTCTGTTGGCAATTTACATCCCGCCCATCAGCATAACAAGGCTCCCAGTTCTCCATGGCCTGTCCTGCCTTTCTGGATTTTACACTTTTTTCAGATGGCCCTTTTGACCGGGGGGAAGTGAGACTTCATTGTAGTGCAGATTTCCTTTGCAAGCTTGCTTGGTTGGCCAAAAAGGGCGTATGCGTTTTTTCCTGAATATATTCAGGAAAAAACGCATACGCCCTTTTTGGCCAAGTGCATCAGTGTGGACGTTCTGCCTCTTTTCCTATGCTTTCAATGCAATTCCAGTCTACCTCCTGAAATCGGTTTCCTGCAATTCTGCCCCGCTTTCAAGTCCTCTTGGCAGCCTTACTTCAGTCTATTTTTGGACGATAGCTGTCATTTATAACTCTGCAGGTTTGTGAATTACAGTGCCCCTGAGCTCCTTTCTTCAACTCGCTTTCTTGTGACCTGGCCGCAACACCGCAGGATGGCTTCAGGCCCTAATCTGGTTCCGGCACGGCACGCTGAGCCTTTGGTTATTTCCTCTTCCTGGTGGGAAATGAGAGTTAAATTTGCCCGTCCAGACACCTCCAGCTAGTCTCTCATTGGTTCTCGCTATTCCTGTTCATCTTCCGCAGAAATTGCAAACTGGGCCAAACAGGAGGTTAAAGGCGCTGACTCTCCAAGTGGGGAGAGTGTTAGTAAAGCGTCTGGAATGTTGCACCCGAGTACCAGGGGAGGAAAACTGAGACATATTTGAACACGTCTCCCGATCACATGGTTGATCATACTCTGGGTTCCACATGCATGTTTTAGCTGAAGGAAGAATACCTTAAACCTGGAGAGTTGAGACCCGTGGAATGGGTACCATGCAATATGACTTCAAAGGGTCTTCATTTGCTCACCGAACCTCTCCAATCCTATCACTGCTGCGTTTATGCCCCTGTACACATGCTTGATTCTCTTTTGGAGACATAGCAATCCATAGGTTTTAAGATACTTACTAGTCAGGTACATTCTTAGGCGTTTAATATGCGGTGTTGAGTCCATTTCGTTGAGCAAGGAGTAGCTCTTGTCTATTCCATATTTGGCTTAAGGAACTTTATCTGTGCTCATTTCAATCTCTGGTTTTATGCAGCACCCCAACTCACCTTTCCCCTTAAGCAAGCATAAGTTGGTTTTCTAAATTTGAGACCCTGTTCTGTTCTGTAATTCAGTTCCTGTGTAGCCAAGTTTACATTCCGTGTATTACTGATATCTTATGATGTTTCTTTTTCTGTGTGACTTATTTCAGTTAGAATCATCATACCTGAATCCACTCATTGTGCTGCTAAGGGCCTGATGACATAGATTTCATTGCTGAGTGATATTGCTTTGTAAGTAAATACCACAACTTCTTTATCCATTTTTCACTTTCTGCGATGTTGAACTTGTACTGTAAACGAGGTTCTTGTAAACAGAGCCGTCCCAAACTTTGGGGTGGCTGTGTCTTTTTGATTTTAATTTCCCTAAGCTATAGGACCATAAGTGGAAGTGCCCTAGGCTCTGTTGCTTTGTTTTTTAGATGTTTCAGGAAACACCATACACTTCTCCCGAGTGTCTGTTGGCAATTTACATCCCGCCCATCAGCATAACAAGGCTCCCAGTTCTCCATGGCCTGTCCTGCCTTTCTGGATTTTACACTTTTTTCAGATGGCCCTTTTGACCGGGGGGAAGTGAGACTTCATTGTAGTGCAGATTTCCTTTGCAAGCTTGCTTGGTTGGCCAAAAAGGGCGTATGCGTTTTTTCCTGAATATATTCAGGAAAAAACGCATACGCCCTTTTTGGCCAAGTGCATCATTGTGGACGTTCTGCCTCTTTTCCTATGCTTTCAATGCAATTCCAGTCTACCTCCTGAAATCGGTTTCCTGCAATTCTGCCCCGCTTTCAAGTCCTCTTGGCAGCCTTACTTCAGTCTATTTTTGGACGATAGCTGTCATTTATAACTCTGCAGGTTTGTGAATTACAGTGCCCCTGAGCTCCTTTCTTCAACTCGCTTTCTTGTGAGCTGGCCGCAACACCGCAGGATGGCTTCAGGCCCTAATCTGGTTCCGGCACGGCACGCTGAGCCTTTGGTTATTTCCTCTTCCTGGTGGGAAATGAGAGTTAAATTTGCCCGTCCAGACACCTCCAGCTAGTCTCTCATTGGTTCTCGCTATTCCTGTTCATCTTCCGCAGAAATTGCAAACTGGGCCAAACAGGAGGTTAAAGGGCTGACTCTCCAAGTGGGGAGAGTGTTAGTAAAGCGTCTGGAATGTTGCACCCGAGTACCAGGGGAGGAAAACTGAGACATATTTGAACACGTCTCCCGATCACATGGTTGATCATACTCTGGGTTCCACATGCATGTTTTAGCTGAAGGAAGAATACCTTAAACCTGGGTAGTTGAAACCCGTGGAATGGGTACCATGCAATATGACTTCAAAGGGTCTTCATTTGCTCACCGAACCTCTCCAATCCTATCACTGCTGCGTTTATGCCCCTGTACACATGCTTGATTCTCTTTCGGAGACATAGCAATCCATAGGTTTTAAGATACTTACTAGTCAGGTACATTCTTAGGCGTTTAATATGCGGTGTTGAGTCCATTTCGTTGAGCAAGGAGTAGCTCTTGTCTATTCCATATTTGGCTTAAGGAACTTTATCTGTGCTCATTTCAATCTCTGGTTTTATGCAGCACCCCAACTCACCTTTCCCCTTAAGCAAGCATAAGTTGGTTTTCTAAATTTGAGACCCTGTTCTGTTCTGTAATTCAGTTCCTGTGTAGCCAAGTTTACATTCCGTGTATTACTGATATCTTATGATGTTTCTTTTTCTGTGTGACTTATTTCAGTTAGAATCATCATACCTGAATCCACTCATTGTGCTGCTAAGGGCCTGATGACATAGATTTCATTGCTGAGTGATATTGCTTTGTAAGTAAATACCACAACTTCTTTATCCATTTTTCACTTTCTGCGATGTTGAACTTGTACTGTAAACGAGGTTCTTGTAAACAGAGGCGTTCCAAACTTTGGGGTGGCTGTGTCTTTTTGATTTTAATTTCCCTAAGCTATAGGACCATAAGTGGAAGTGCCCTAGGCTCTGTTGCTTTGTTTTTTAGATGTTTCAGGAAACACCATACACTTCTCCCGAGTGTCTGTTGGCAATTTACATCCCGCCCATCAGCATAACAAGGCTCCGAGTTCTCCATGGCCTGTCCTGCCTTTCTGGATTTTACACTTTTTTCAGATGGCCCTTTTGACCGGGGGGAAGTGAGACTTCATTGTAGTGCAGATTTCCTTTGCAAGCTTGCTTGGTTGGCCAAAAAGGGCGTATGCGTTTTTTCCTGAATATATTCAGGAAAAAACGCATACGCCCTTTTTGGCCAAGTGCATCATTGTGGACGTTCTGCCTCTTTTCCTATGCTTTCAATGCAATTCCAGTCTACCTCCTGAAATCGGTTTCCTGCAATTCTGCCCCGCTTTCAAGTCCTCTTGGCAGCCTTACTTCAGTCTATTTTTGGACGATAGCTGTCATTTATAACTCTGCAGGTTTGTGAATTACAGTGCCCCTGAGCTCCTTTCTTCAACTCGCTTTCTTGTGAGCTGGCCGCAACACCGCAGGATGGCTTCAGGCCCTAATCTGGTTCCGGCACGGCACGCTGAGCCTTTGGTTAATTCCTCTTCCTGGTGGGAAATGAGAGTTAAATTTGCCCGTCCAGACACCTCCAGCTAGTCTCTCATTGGTTCTCGCTATTCCTGTTCATCTTCCGCAGAAATTGCAAACTGGGCCAAACAGGAGGTTAAAGGGCTGACTCTCCAAGTGGGGAGAGTGTTAGTAAAGCGTCTGGAATGTTGCACCCGAGTACCAGGGGAGGAAAACTGAGACATATTTGAACACGTCTCCCGATCACATGGTTGATCATACTCTGGGTTCCACATGCATGTTTTAGCTGAAGGAAGAATACCTTAAACCTGGGAGTTGAAACCCGTGGAATGGGTACCATGCAATATGACTTCAAAGGGTCTTCATTTGCTCACCGAACCTCTCCAATCCTATCACTGCTGCGTTTATGCCCCTGTACACATGCTTGATTCTCTTTCGGAGACATAGCAATCCATAGGTTTTAAGATACTTACTAGTCAGGTACATTCTTAGGCGTTTAATATGGGGTGTTGAGTCCATTTCGTTGAGCAAGGAGTAGCTCTTGTCTATTCCATATTTGGCTTAAGGAACTTTATCTGTGCTCATTTCAATCTCTGGTTTTATGCAGCACCCCAACTCACCTTTCCCCTTAAGCAAGCATAAGTTGGTTTTCTAAATTTGAGACCCTGTTCTGTTCTGTAATTCAGTTCCTGTGTAGCCAAGTTTACATTCCGTGTATTACTGATATCTTATGATGTTTCTTTTTCTGTGTGACTTATTTCAGTTAGAATCATCATACCTGAATCCACTCATTGTGCTGCTAAGGGCCTGATGACATAGATTTCATTGCTGAGTGATATTGCTTTGTAAGTAAATACCACAACTTCTTTATCCATTTTTCACTTTCTGCGATGTTGAACTTGTACTGTAAACGAGGTTCTTGTAAACAGAGCCGTCCCAAACTTTGGGGTGGCTGTGTCTTTTTGATTTTAATTTCCCTAAGCTATAGGACCATAAGTGGCAGTGCCCTAGGCTCTGTTGCTTTGTTTTTTAGATGTTTCAGGAAACACCATACACTTCTCCCGAGTGTCTGTTGGCAATTTACATCCCGCCCATCAGCATAACAAGGCTCCCAGTTCTCCATGGCCTGTCCTGCCTTTCTGGATTTTACACTTTTTTCAGATGGCCCTTTTGACCGGGGGGAAGTGAGACTTCATTGTAGTGCAGATTTCCTTTGCAAGCTTGCTTGGTTGGCCAAAAAGGGCGTATGCGTTTTTTCCTGAATATATTCAGGAAAAAACGCATACGCCCTTTTTGGCCAAGTGCATCATTGTGGACGTTCTGCCTCTTTTCCTATGCTTTCAATGCAATTCCAGTCTACCTCCTGAAATCGGTTTCCTGCAATTCTGCCCCGCTTTCAAGTCCTCTTGGCAGCCTTACTTCAGTATATTTTTGGACGATAGCTGTCATTTATAACTCTGCAGGTTTGTGAATTACAGTGCCCCTGAGCTCCTTTCTTCAACTCGCTTTCTTGTGACCTGGCCGCAACACCGCAGGATGGCTTCAGGCCCTAATCTGGTTCCGGCACGGCACGCTGAGCCTTTGGTTATTCCTCTTCCTGGTGGGAAATGAGAGTTAAATTTGCCCGTCCAGACACCTCCAGCTAGTCTCTCATTGGTTCTCGCTATTCCTGTTCATCTTCCGCAGAAATTGCAAACTGGGCCAAACAGGAGGTTAAAGGGCTGACTCTCCAAGTGGGGAGAGTGTTAGTAAAGCGTCTGGAATGTTGCACCCGAGTACCAGGGGAGGAAAACTGAGACATATTTGAACACGTCTCCCGATCACATGGTTGATCATACTCTGGGTTCCACATGCATGTTTTAGCTGAAGGAAGAATACCTTAAACCTGGGAGTTGAAACCCGTGGAATGGGTACCATGCAATATGACTTCAAAGGGTCTTCATTTGCTCACCGAACCTCTCCAATCCTATCACTGCTGCGTTTATGCCCCTGTATACATGCTTGATTCTCTTTCGGAGACATAGCAATCCATAGGTTTTAAGATACTTACTAGTCAGGTACATTCTTAGGCGTTTAATATGCGGTGTTGAGTCCATTTCGTTGAGCAAGGAGTAGCTCTTGTCTATTCCATATTTGGCTTAAGGAACTTTATCTGTGCTCATTTCAATCTCTGGTTTTATGCAGCACCCCAACTCACCTTTCCCCTTAAGCAAGCATAAGTTGGTTTTCTAAATTTGAGACCCTGTTCTGTTCTGTAATTCAGTTCCTGTGTAGCCAAGTTTACATTCCGTGTATTACTGATATCTTATGATGTTTCTTTTTCTGTGTGACTTATTTCAGTTAGAATCATCATACCTGAATCCACTCATTGTGCTGCTAAGGGCCTGATGACATAGATTTCATTGCTGAGTGATATTGCTTTGTAAGTAAATACCACAACTTCTTTATCCATTTTTCACTTTCTGCGATGTTGAACTTGTACTGTAAACGAGGTTCTTGTAAACAGAGCCGTCCCAAACTTTGGGGTGGCTGTGTCTTTTTGATTTTAATTTCCCTAAGCTATAGGACCATAAGTGGAAGTGCCCTAGGCTCTGTTGCTTTGTTTTTTAGATGTTTCAGGAAACACCATACACTTCTCCCGAGTGTCTGTTGGCAATTTACATCCCGCCCATCAGCATAACAAGGCTCCCAGTTCTCCATGGCCTGTCCTGCCTTTATGGATTTTACACTTTTTTCAGATGGCCCTTTTGACCGGGGGGAAGTGAGACTTCATTGTAGTGCAGATTTCCTTTGCAAGCTTGCTTGGTTGGCCAAAAAGGGCGTATGCGTTTTTTCCTGAATATATTCAGGAAAAAACGCATACGCCCTTTTTGGCCAAGTGCATCATTGTGGACGTTCTGCCTCTTTTCCTATGCTTTCAATGCAATTCCAGTCTACCTCGTGAAATCGGTTTCCTGCAATTCTGCCCCGCTTTCAAGTCCTCTTGGCAGCCTTACTTCAGTCTATTTTTGGACGATAGCTGTCATTTATAACTCTGCAGGTTTGTGAATTACAGTGCCCCTGAGCTCCTTTCTTCAACTCGCTTTCTTGTGACCTGGCCGCAACACCGCAGGATGGCTTCAGGCCCTAATCTGGTTCCGGCACGGCACGCTGAGCCTTTGGTTATTTCCTCTTCCTGGTGGGAAATGAGAGTTAAATTTGCCCGTCCAGACACCTCCAGCTAGTCTCTCATTGGTTCTCGCTATTCCTGTTCATCTTCCGCAGAAATTGCAAACTGGGCCAAACAGGAGGTTAAAGCGCTGACTCTCCAAGTGGGGAGAGTGTTAGTAAAGCGTCTGGAATGTTGCACCCGAGTACCAGGGGAGGAAAACTGAGACATATTTGAACACGTCTCCCGATCACACGGTTGATCATACTCTGGGTTCCACATGCATGTTTTAGCTGAAGGAAGAATACCTTAAACCTGGAGAGTTGAGACCCGTGGAATGGGTACCATGCAATATGACTTCAAAGGGTCTTCATTTGCTCACCGAACCTCTCCAATCCTATCACTGCTGCGTTTATGCCCCTGTACACATGCTTGATTCTCTTTCGGAGACATAGCAATCCATAGGTTTTAAGATACTTACTAGTCAGGTACATTCTTAGGCGTTTAATATGCGGTGTTGAGTCCATTTCGTTGAGCAAGGAGTAGCTCTTGTCTATTCCATATTTGGCTTAAGGAACTTTATCTGTGCTCATTTCAATCTCTGGTTTTATGCAGCACCCCAACTCACCTTTCCCTTAAGCAAGCATAAGTTGGTTTTCTAAATTTGAGACCCTGTTCTGTTCTGTAATTCAGTTCCTGTGTAGCCAAGTTTACATTCCGTGTATTACTGATATCTTATGATGTTTCTTTTTCTGTGTGACTTATTTCAGTTAGAATCATCATACCTGAATCCACTCATTGTGCTGCTAAGGGCCTGATGACATAGATTTCATTGCTGAGTGATATTGCTTTGTAAGTAAATACCACAACTTCTTTATCCATTTTTCACTTTCTGCGATGTTGAACTTGTACTGTAAACGAGGTTCTTGTAAACAGAGGCGTCCCAAACTTTGGGGTGGCTGTGTCTTTTTGATTTTAATTTCCCTAAGCTATAGGACCATAAGTGGAAGTGCCCTAGGCTCTGTTGCTTTGTTTTTTAGATGTTTCAGGAAACACCATACACTTCTCCCGAGTGTCTGTTGGCAATTTACATCCCGCCCATCAGCATAACAAGGCTCCCAGTTCTCCATGGCCTGTCCTGCCTTTCTGGATTTTACACTTTTTTCAGATGGCCCTTTTGACCGGGGGGAAGTGAGACTTCATTGTAGTGCAGATTTCCTTTGCAAGCTTGCTTGGTTGGCCAAAAAGGGCGTATGCGTTTTTTCCTGAATATATTCAGGAAAAAACGCATACGCCCTTTTTGGCCAAGTGCATCATTGTGGACGTTCTGCCTCTTTTCCTATGCTTTCAATGCAATTCCAGTCTACCTCCTGAAATCGGTTTCCTGCAATTCTGCCCCGCTTTCAAGTCCTCTTGGCAGCCTTACTTCAGTCTATTTTTGGACGATAGCTGTCATTTATAACTCTGCAGGTTTGTGAATTACAGTGCCCCTGAGCTCCTTTCTTCAACTCGCTTTCTTGTGAGCTGGCCGCAACACCGCAGGATGGCTTCAGGCCCTAATCTGGTTCCGGCACGGCACGCTGAGCCTTTGGTTATTCCTCTTCCTGGTGGGAAATGAGAGTTAAATTTGCCCGTCCAGACACCTCCAGCTAGTCTCTCATTGGTTCTCGCTATTCCTGTTCATCTTCCGCAGAAATTGCAAACTGGGCCAAACAGGAGGTTAAAGGGCTGACTCTCCAAGTGGGGAGAGTGTTAGTAAAGCGTCTGGAATGTTGCACCCGAGTACCAGGGGAGGAAAACTGAGACATATTTGAACACGTCTCCCGATCACATGGTTGATCATACTCTGGGTTCCACATGCATGTTTTAGCTGAAGGAAGAATACCTTAAACCTGGGAGTTGAAACCCGTGGAATGGGTACCATGCAATATGACTTCAAAGGGTCTTCATTTGCTCACCGAACCTCTCCAATCCTATCACTGCTGCGTTTATGCCCCTGTACACATGCTTGATTCTCTTTCGGAGACATAGCAATCCATAGGTTTTAAGATACTTACTAGTCAGGTACATTCTTAGGCGTTTAATATGCGGTGTTGAGTCCATTTCGTTGAGCAAGGAGTAGCTCTTGTCTATTCCATATTTGGCTTAAGGAACTTTATCTGTGCTCATTTCAATCTCTGGTTTTATGCAGCACCCCAACTCACCTTTCCCCTTAAGCAAGCATAAGTTGGTTTTCTAAATTTGAGACCCTGTTCTGTTCTGTAATTCAGTTCCTGTGTAGCCAAGTTTACATTCCGTGTATTACTGATATCTTATGATGTTTCTTTTTCTGTGTGACTTATTTCAGTTAGAATCATCATATCTGAATCCACTCATTGTGCTGCTAAGGGCCTGATGACATAGATTTCATTGCTGAGTGATATTGCTTTGTAAGTAAATACCACAACTTCTTTATCCATTTTTCACTTTCTGCGATGTTGAACTTGTACTGTAAACGAGGTTCTTGTAAACAGAGCCGTCCCAAACTTTGGGGTGGCTGTGTCTTTTTGATTTTAATTTCCCTAAGCTATAGGACCATAAGTGGAAGTGCCCTAGGCTCTGTTGCTTTGTTTTTTAGATGTTTCAGGAAACACCATACACTTCTCCCGAGTGTCTGTTGGCAATTTACATCCCGCCCATCAGCATAACAAGGCTCCCAGTTCTCCATGGCCTGTCCTGCCTTTCTGGATTTTACACTTTTTTCAGATGGCCCTTTTGACCGGGGGGAAGTGAGACTTCATTGTAGTGCAGATTTCCTTTGCAAGCTTGCTTGGTTGGCCAAAAAGGGCGTATGCGTTTTTTCCTGAATATATTCAGGAAAAAACGCATACGCCCTTTTTGGCCAAGTGCATCATTGTGGACGTTCTGCCTCTTTTCCTATGCTTTCAATGCAATTCCAGTCTACCTCCTGAAATCGGTTTCCTGCAATTCTGCCCCGCTTTCAAGTCCTCTTGGCAGCCTTACTTCAGTCTATTTTTGGACGATAGCTGTCATTTATAACTCTGCAGGTTTGTGAATTACAGTGCCCCTGAGCTCCTTTCTTCAACTCGCTTTCTTTTGAGCTGGCCGCAACACCGCAGGATGGCTTCAGGCCCTAATCTGGTTCCGGCACGGCACGCTGAGCCTTTGGTTAATTCCTCTTCCTGGTGGGAAATGAGAGTTAAATTTGCCCGTCCAGACACCTCCAGCTAGTCTCTCATTGGTTCTCGCTATTCCTGTTCATCTTCCGCAGAAATTGCAAACTGGGCCAAACAGGAGGTTAAAGGCGCTGACTCTCCAAGTGGGGAGAGTGTTAGTAAAGCGTCTGGAATGTTGCACCCGAGTACCAGGGGAGGAAAACTGAGACATATTTGAACACGTCTCCCGATCACATGGTTGATCATACTCTGGGTTCCACATGCATGTTTTAGCTGAAGGAAGAATACCTTAAACCTGGAGAGTTGAGACCCGTGGAATGGGTACCATGCAATATGACTTCAAAGGGTCTTCATTTGCTCACCGAACCTCTCCAATCCTATCACTGCTGCGTTTATGCCCCTGTACACATGCTTGATTCTCTTTCGGAGACATAGCAATCCATAGGTTTTAAGATACTTACTAGTCAGGTACATTCTTAGGCGTTTAATATGCGGTGTTGAGTCCATTTCGTTGAGCAAGGAGTAGCTCTTGTCTATTCCATATTTGGCTTAAGGAACTTTATCTGTGCTCATTTCAATCTCTGGTTTTATGCAGCACCCCAACTCACCTTTACCCTTAAGCAAGCATAAGTTGGTTTTCTAAATTTGAGACCCTGTTCTGTTCTGTAATTCAGTTCCTGTGTAGCCAAGTTTACATTCCGTGTATTACTGATATCTTATGATGTTTCTTTTTCTGTGTGACTTATTTCAGTTAGAATCATCATACCTGAATCCACTCATTGTGCTGCTAAGGGCCTGATGACATAGATTTCATTGCTGAGTGATATTGCTTTGTAAGTAAATACCACAACTTCTTTATCCATTTTTCACTTTCTGCGATGTTGAACTTGTACTGTAAACGAGGTTCTTGTAAACAGAGGCGTCCCAAACTTTGGGGTGGCTGTGTCTTTTTGATTTTAATTTCCCTAAGCTATAGGACCATAAGTGGAAGTGCCCTAGGCTCTGTTGCTTTGTTTTTTAGATGTTTCAGGAAACACCATACACTTCTCCCGAGTGTCTGTTGGCAATTTACATCCCGCCCATCAGCATAACAAGGCTCCCAGTTCTCCATGGCCTGTCCTGCCTTTCTGGATTTTACACTTTTTTCAGATGGCCCTTTTGACCGGGGGGAAGTGAGACTTCATTGTAGTGCAGATTTCCTTTGCAAGCTTGCTTGGTTGGCCAAAAAGGGCGTATGCGTTTTTTCCTGAATATATTCAGGAAAAAACGCATACGCCCTTTTTGGCCAAGTGCATCATTGTGGACGTTCTGCCTCTTTTCCTATGCTTTCAATGCAATTCCAGTCTACCTCCTGAAATCGGTTTCCTGCAATTCTGCCCCGCTTTCAAGTCCTCTTGGCAGCCTTACTTCAGTCTATTTTTGGACGATAGCTGTCATTTATAACTCTGCAGGTTTGTGAATTACAGTGCCCCTGAGCTCCTTTCTTCAACTCGCTTTCTTGTGACCTGGCCGCAACACCGCAGGATGGCTTCAGGCCCTAATCTGGTTCCGGCACGGCACGCTGAGCCTTTGGTTATTTCCTCTTCCTGGTGGGAAATGAGAGTTAAATTTGCCCGTCCAGACACCTCCAGCTAGTCTCTCATTGGTTCTCGCTATTCCTGTTCATCTTCCGCAGAAATTGCAAACTGGGCCAAACAGGAGGTTAAAGGCGCTGACTCTCCAAGTGGGGAGAGTGTTAGTAAAGCGTCTGGAATGTTGCACCCGAGTACCAGGGGAGGAAAACTGAGACATATTTGAACACGTCTCCCGATCACATGGTTGATCATACTCTGGGTTCCACATGCATGTTTTAGCTGAAGGAAGAATACCTTAAACCTGGAGAGTTGAAACCCGTGGAATGGGTACCATGCAATATGACTTCAAAGGGTCTTCATTTGCTCACCGAACCTCTCCAATCCTATCACTGCTGCGTTTATGCCCCTGTACACATGCTTGATTCTCTTTCGGAGACATAGCAATCCATAGGTTTTAAGATACTTACTAGTCAGGTACATTCTTAGGCGTTTAATATGCGGTGTTGAGTCCATTTCGTTGAGCAAGGAGTAGCTCTTGTCTATTCCATATTTGGCTTAAGGAACTTTATCTGTGCTCATTTCAATCTCTGGTTTTATGCAGCACCCCAACTCACCTTTCCCTTAAGCAAGCATAAGTTGGTTTTCTAAATTTGAGACCCTGTTCTGTTCTGTAATTCAGTTCCTGTGTAGCCAAGTTTACATTCCGTGTATTACTGATATCTTATGATGTTTCTTTTTCTGTGTGACTTATTTCAGTTAGAATCATCATACCTGAATCCACTCATTGTGCTGCTAAGGGCCTGATGACATAGATTTCATTGCTGAGTGATATTGCTTTGTAAGTAAATACCACAACTTCTTTATCCATTTTTCACTTTCTGCGATGTTGAACTTGTACTGTAAACGAGGTTCTTGTAAACAGAGCCGTCCCAAACTTTGGGGTGGCTGTGTCTTTTTGATTTTAATTTCCCTAAGCTATAGGACCATAAGTGGAAGTGCCCTAGGCTCTGTTGCTTTGTTTTTTAGATGTTTCAGGAAACACCATACACTTCTCCCGAGTGTCTGTTGGCAATTTACATCCCGCCCATCAGCATAACAAGGCTCCCAGTTCTCCATGGCCTGTCCTGCCTTTCTGGATTTTACACTTTTTTCAGATGGCCCTTTTGACCGGGGGGAAGTGAGACTTCATTGTAGTGCAGATTTCCTTTGCAAGCTTGCTTGGTTGGCCAAAAAGGGCGTATGCGTTTTTTCCTGAATATATTCAGGAAAAAACGCATACGCCCTTTTTGGCCAAGTGCATCATTGTGGACGTTCTGCCTCTTTTCCGATGCTTTCAATGCAATTCCAGTCTACCTCCAGAAATCTGTTTCCTGCAATTCTGCCCCGCTTTCAAGTCCTCTTGGCAGCCTTACTTCAGTCTATTTTTGGACGATAGCTGTCATTTATAACTCTGCAGGTTTGTGAATTACAGTGCCCCTGAGCTCCTTTCTTCAACTCGCTTTCTTGTGAGCTGGCCGCAACACCGCAGGATGGCTTCAGGCCCTAATCTGGTTCCGGCACGGCACGCTGAGCCTTTGGTTATTTCCTCTTCCTGGTGGGAAATGAGAGTTAAATTTGCCCGTCCAGACACCTCCAGCTAGTCTCTCATTGGTTCTCGCTATTCCTGTTCATCTTCCGCAGAAATTGCAAACTGGGCCAAACAGGAGGTTAAAGGCGCTGACTCTCCAAGTGGGGAGAGTGTTAGTAAAGCGTCTGGAATGTTGCACCCGAGTACCAGGGGAGGAAAACTGAGACATATTTGAACACGTCTCCCGATCACATGGTTGATCATACTCTGGGTTCCACATGCATGTTTTAGCTGAAGGAAGAATACCTTAAACCTGGAGAGTTGAGACCCGTGGAATGGGTACCATGCAATATGACTTCAAAGGGTCTTCATTTGCTCACCGAACCTCTCCAATCCTATCACTGCTGCGTTTATGCCCCTGTACACATGCTTGATTCTCTTTCGGAGACATAGCAATCCATAGGTTTTAAGATACTTACTAGTCAGGTACATTCTTAGGCGTTTAATATGCGGTGTTGAGTCCATTTCGTTGAGCAAGGAGTAGCTCTTGTCTATTCCATATTTGGCTTAAGGAACTTTATCTGTGCTCATTTCAATCTCTGGTTTTATGCAGCACCCCAACTCACCTTTCCCCTTAAGCAAGCATAAGTTGGTTTTCTAAATTTGAGACCCTGTTCTGTTCTGTAATTCAGTTCCTGTGTAGCCAAGTTTACATTCCGTGTATTACTGATATCTTATGATGTTTCTTTTTCTGTGTGACTTATTTCAGTTAGAATCATCATACCTGAATCCACTCATTGTGATGCTAAGGGCCTGATGACATAGATTTCATTGCTGAGTGATATTGCTTTGTAAGTAAATACCACAACTTCTTTATCCATTTTTCACTTTCTGCGATGTTGAACTTGTACTGTAAACGAGGTTCTTGTAAACAGAGCCGTTCCAAACTTTGGGGTGGCTGTGTCTTTTTGATTTTAATTTCCCTAAGCTATAGGACCATAAGTGGAAGTGCCCTAGGCTCTGTTGCTTTGTTTTTTAGATGTTTCAGGAAACACCATACACTTCTCCCGAGTGTCTGTTGGCAATTTACATCCCGCCCATCAGCATAACAAGGCTCCCAGTTCTCCATGGCCTGTCCTGCCTTTCTGGATTTTACACTTTTTTCAGATGGCCCTTTTGACCGGGGGGAAGTGAGACTTCATTGTAGTGCAGATTTCCTTTGCAAGCTTGCTTGGTTGGCCAAAAAGGGCGTATGCGTTTTTTCCTGAATATATTCAGGAAAAAACGCATACGCCCTTTTTGGCCAAGTGCATCATTGTGGACGTTCTGCCTCTTTTCCTATGCTTTCAATGCAATTCCAGTCTACCTCCTGAAATCGGTTTCCTGCAATTCTGCCCCGCTTTCAAGTCCTCTTGGCAGCCTTACTTCAGTCTATTTTTGGACGATAGCTGTCATTTATAACTCTGCAGGTTTGTGAATTACAGTGCCCCTGAGCTCCTTTCTTCAACTCGCTTTCTTTTGAGCTGGCCGCAACACCGCAGGATGGCTTCAGGCCCTAATCTGGTTCCGGCACGGCACGCTGAGCCTTTGGTTATTTCCTCTTCCTGGTGGGAAATGAGAGTTAAATTTGCCCGTCCAGACACCTCCAGCTAGTCTCTCATTGGTTCTCGCTATTCCTGTTCATCTTCCGCAGAAATTGCAAACTGGGCCAAACAGGAGGTTAAAGGGCTGACTCTCCAAGTGGGGAGAGTGTTAGTAAAGCGTCTGGAATGTTGCACACGAGTACCAGGGGAGGAAAACTGAGACATATTTGAACACGTCTCCCGATCACATGGTTGATCATACTCTGGGTTCCACATGCATGTTTTAGCTGAAGGAAGAATACCTTAAACCTGGAGAGTTGAAACCCGTGGAATGGGTACCATGCAATATGACTTCAAAGGGTCTTCATTTGCTCACCGAACCTCTCCAATCCTATAACTGCTGCGTTTATGCCCCTGTACACATGCTTGATTCTCTTTCGGAGACATAGCAATCCATAGGTTTTAAGATACTTACTAGTCAGGTACATTCTTAGGCGTTTAATATGCGGTGTTGAGTCCATTTCGTTGAGCAAGGAGTAGCTCTTGTCTATTCCATATTTGGCTTAAGGAACTTTATCTGTGCTCATTTCAATCTCTGGTTTTATGCAGCACCCCAACTCACCTTTACCCTTAAGCAAGCATAAGTTGGTTTTCTAAATTTGAGACCCTGTTCTGTTCTGTAATTCAGTTCCTGTGTAGCCAAGTTTACATTCCGTGTATTACTGATATCTTATGATGTTTCTTTTTCTGTGTGACTTATTTCAGTTAGAATCATCATACCTGAATCCACTCATTGTGCTGCTAAGGGCCTGATGACACAGATTTCATTGCTGAGTGATATTGCTTTGTAAGTAAATACCACAACTTCTTTATCCATTTTTCACTTTCTGCGATGTTGAACTTGTACTGTAAACGAGGTTCTTGTAAACAGAGCCGTTCCAAACTTTGGGGTGGCTGTGTCTTTTTGATTTTAATTTCCCTAAGCTATAGGACCATAAGTGGAAGTGCCCTAGGCTCTGTTGCTTTGTTTTTTAGATGTTTCAGGAAACACCATACACTTCTCCCGAGTGTCTGTTGGCAATTTACATCCCGCCCATCAGCATAACAAGGCTCCCAGTTCTCCATGGCCTGTCCTGCCTTTCTGGATTTTACACTTTTTTCAGATGGCCCTTTTGACCGGGGGGAAGTGAGACTTCATTGTAGTGCAGATTTCCTTTGCAAGCTTGCTTGGTTGGCCAAAAAGTGCATCATTGTGGACGTTCTGCCTCTTTTCCTATGCTTTCAATGCAATTCCAGTCTACCTCCTGAAATCGGTTTCCTGCAATTCTGCCCCGCTTTCAAGTCCTCTTGGCAGCCTTACTTCAGTCTGGAATAGCTGTCATTTATAACTCTGCAGGTTTGTGAATTACAGTGCCCCTGAGCTCCTTTCTTCACCTTGTGACCTGGCCGCAACACAGGCCCTAATCCTGGAGAGTTGGTTAATTCCTCTTCCCTGGAATGAGAGTTAAATTTGCCCGTCCCCCTGAGAAAACTGCAAACTGGGCCAAACAGGAGGTTAAAGGGACTGACTCTCCCTAGAGTGTTAGTAAAGCGTCTGGAATGTTGCACCCGAGTACCAGGAAAACTGAGACATATTTGAACACCAAATCCTATCCATAGTAAATGCCCTGGAAACCCATGGAATGGGTACCATGCAATATGACAGGGTCTTCATTTGCTCACCGAACCTCTCCAATCCTATCACTGCTGCCCCAGACAGGCGTTTAATAGCTGAATCTGAACATGCAGCACCCCAACTCACCTTTCCCCTCGTGGAATTTTTGATATTTCAATCGATGTTGAATACCTGAATCCACTCATTGTGCTGCTAAGGGCCTGATGACATAATTGCTGAGTGATATTGCTTTGTAAGTAATACCACAACTTCCCCCCCCACAACCGATGTTGAACTTGTACACCGAGGTTCTTGTAAACAGACCCGTTCCAAACTTTGGGGTGGCTGTGTCTTTTTGATTTTAATTTCCCTAAGCTATAGGACCATAAGTGGAAGTGCCCTAGGCTCTGTTGCTTTGTTTTTTAGATGTTTCAGGAAACACCATACACTTCTCCCGAGTGTCTGTTGGCAATTTACATCCCGCCCATCAGCATAACAAGGCTCCCAGTGTCCTGATTTTACACTTTTTTCAGATGGCCCTAAGTGAGACTTCATTGTAGTGCAGATTTCCTTTGCAACTTGGTTGGCCAAAAAGGGCGTATGCGTTTTTTCCTGAATATATTCAGGAAAAAACGCATACGCCCCAGTGCATCACGTTCTGCCTCTTTTCCTATGCTTTCAATGCAATTCCAGTCTACCTCCTGAAATCGGTTTCCTGCAGGTTTGTGAATTACAGTGCCCCTGAGCTCCTTTCTTCAACTCGCTTTCTTGTGACCTGGCCGCAACACCGCAGGATGGCTTTAGCCCTAATCTGTTTCCAGCTCGGCACGCTGAGCCTTTGGTTAATTCCTCTTCCCCGCCCCCCCTCAGAGCTAGTCCCACCTCCCTCCTATCTTCCGCAAAAAACTCTCCCCCTAGTGTTAGTAAAGCGTCTGGAATGTTGCACCCGAGTACCAGGAAAACTGAGACATATTTGAACACGTCTCCGTGGAATCATACTCTGGGTTCCACATGCATGTTTTAGCAGGAAGAATACCTTAAACCCCAATGCTATGACTTCAAAGGGTCTTCACCACCGAACCACTCCAATCCCGTAGACCTGCCCCTGTACACATGCTTGATTCTCAGCAATCCATAGGTTTTAAGATACTTACTAGTCAGGTACATTCTTAGTAATATGCGGTGTTGAGTCCATTTCGTTGAGCCCATAGCTCTTGTCTATTCCATATTTGGCTTAAGGAACAATCTCCTTTAACCCCAACTCACCAGCACCCCAACTCACCTTTCCCCTTAAGCAAGCATAAGTTGGTTTTCTAAATTTGAGACCCTGTTCTGTTCTGTAATTCAGTTCCCGTGTATTACTGATATCTTATGATGTTTCTTTTTCCCATAAGAATCATCATACCTGAATCCACTCTAAGGGCCTGATGACATAGATTTCATTGCTGAGTGATATTGCTTTGTAAGTAAATACCACAACTTCTTTATCCATTTTTCACTTTCTGCGATGTTGAACTTGTACTGTAAACGAGGTTCTGTTGCTTTGTTTTTTAGATGTTTCAGGAAACACCATACACTTCTCCCGAGTGTCTGTTGGCAATTTACATCCCGCCCATCAGCATAACAAGGCTCCCAGTTCTCCATGGCCTGTCCTGCCTTTCTGGATTTTACACTTTTTTCAGATGGCCCTTTTGACCGGGGGGAAGTGAGACTTCATTGTAGTGCAGATTTCCTTTGCAAGCTTGCTTGGTTGGCCAAAAAGGGCGTATGCGTTTTTTCCTGAATATATTCAGGAAAAAACGCATACGCCCTTTTTGGCCAAGTGCATCATTGTGGACGTTCTGCCTCTTTTCCTATGCTTTCAATGCAATTCCAGTCTACCTCCTGAAATCGGTTTCCTGCAATTCTGCCCCGCTTTCAAGTCCTCTTGGCAGCCTTACTTCAGTCTATTTTTGGACGATAGCTGTCATTTATAACTCTGCAGGTTTGTGAATTACAGTGCCCCTGAGCTCCTTTCTTCAACTCGCTTTCTTGTGACCTGGCCGCAACACCGCAGGATGGCTTCAGGCCCTAATCTGGTTCCGGCACGGCACGCTGAGCCTTTGGTTATTTCCTCTTCCTGGTGGGAAATGAGAGTTAAATTTGCCCGTCCAGACACCTCCAGCTAGTCTCTCATTGGTTCTCGCTATTCCTGTTCATCTTCCGCAGAAATTGCAAACTGGGCCAAACAGGAGGTTAAAGGCGCTGACTCTCCAAGTGGGGAGAGTGTTAGTAAAGCGTCTGGAATGTTGCACCCGAGTACCAGGGGAGGAAAACTGAGACATATTTGAACACGTCTCCCGATCACATGGTTGATCATACTCTGGGTTCCACATGCATGTTTTAGCTGAAGGAAGAATACCTTAAACCTGGGTAGTTGAAACCCGTGGAATGGGTACCATGCAATATGACTTCAAAGGGTCTTCATTTGCTCACCGAACCTCTCCAATCCTATCACTGCTGCGTTTATGCCCCTGTACACATGCTTGATTCTCTTTCGGAGACATAGCAATCCATAGGTTTTAAGATACTTACTAGTCAGGTACATTCTTAGGCGTTTAATATGCGGTGTTGAGTCCATTTCGTTGAGCAAGGAGTAGCTCTTGTCTATTCCATATTTGGCTTAAGGAACTTTATCTGTGCTCATTTCGATCTCTGGTTTTATGCAGCACCCCAACTCACCTTTCCCCTTAAGCAAGCATAAGTTGGTTTTCTAAATTTGAGACCCTGTTCTGTTCTGTAATTCAGTTCCTGTGTAGCCAAGTTTACATTCTGTGTATTACTGATATCTTATGATGTTTCTTTTTCTGTGTGACTTATTTCAGTTAGAATCATCATACCTGAATCCACTCATTGTGCTGCTAAGGGCCTGATGACATAGATTTCATTGCTGAGTGATATTGCTTTGTAAGTAAATACCACAACTTCTTTATCCATTTTTCACTTTCTGCGATGTTGAACTTGTACTGTAAACGAGGTTCTTGTAAACAGAGGCGTCCCAAACTTTGGGGTGGCTGTGTCTTTTTGATTTTAATTTCCCTAAGCTATAGGACCATAAGTGGAAGTGCCCTAGGCTCTGTTGCTTTGTTTTTTAGATGTTTCAGGAAACACCATACACTTCTCCCGAGTGTCTGTTGGCAATTTACATCCCGCCCATCAGCATAACAAGGCTCCCAGTTCTCCATGGCCTGTCCTGCCTTTCTGGATTTTACACTTTTTTCAGATGGCCCTTTTGACCGGGGGGAAGTGAGACTTCATTGTAGTGCAGATTTCCTTTGCAAGCTTGCTTGGTTGGCCAAAAAGGGCGTATGCGTTTTTTCCTGAATATATTCAGGAAAAAACGCATACGCCCTTTTTGGCCAAGTGCATCATTGTGGACGTTCTGCCTCTTTTCCTATGCTTTCAATGCAATTCCAGTCTACCTCCTGAAATCGGTTTCCTGCAATTCTGCCCCGCTTTCAAGTCCTCTTGGCAGCCTTACTTCAGTCTATTTTTGGACGATAGCTGTCATTTATAACTCTGCAGGTTTGTGAATTACAGTGCCCCTGAGCTCCTTTCTTCAACTCGCTTTCTTGTGAGCTGGCCGCAACACCGCAGGATGGCTTCAGGCCCTAATCTGGTTCCGGCACGGCACGCTGAGCCTTTGGTTAATTCCTCTTCCTGGTGGGAAATGAGAGTTAAATTTGCCCGTCCAGACACCTCCAGCTAGTCTCTCATTGGTTCTCCCTATTCCTGTTCATCTTCCGCAGAAATTGCAAACTGGGCCAAACAGGAGGTTAAAGGGCTGACTCTCCAAGTGGGGAGAGTGTTAGTAAAGCGTCTGGAATGTTGCACCCGAGTACCAGGGGAGGAAAACTGAGACATATTTGAACACGTCTCCCGATCACATGGTTGATCATACTCTGGGTTCCACATGCATGTTTTAGCTGAAGGAAGAATACCTAAAACCTGGGTAGTTGAAACCCGTGGAATGGGTACCATGCAATATGACTTCAAAGGGTCTTCATTTGCTCACCGAACCTCTCCAATCCTATCACTGCTGCGTTTATGCCCCTGTACACATGCTTGATTCTCTTTCGGAGACATAGCAATCCATAGGTTTTAAGATACTTACTAGTCAGGTACATTCTTAGGCGTTTAATATGCGGTGTTGAGTCCATTTCGTTGAGCAAGGAGTAGCTCTTGTCTATTCCATATTTGGCTTAAGGAACTTTATCTGTGCTCATTTCAATCTCTGGTTTTATGCAGCACCCCAACTCACCTTTCCCCTTAAGCAAGCATAAGTTGGTTTTCTAAATTTGAGACCCTGTTCTGTTCTGTAATTCAGTTCCTGTGTAGCCAAGTTTACATTCCGTGTATTACTGATATCTTATGATGTTTCTTTTTCTGTGTGACTTATTTCAGTTAGAATCATCATACCTGAATCCACTCATTGTGCTGCTAAGGGCCTGATGACACAGATTTCATTGCTGAGTGATATTGCTTTGTAAGTAAATACCACAACTTCTTTATCCATTTTTCACTTTCTGCGATGTTGAACTTGTACTGTAAACGAGGTTCTTGTAAACAGAGCCGTTCCAAACTTTGGGGTGGCTGTGTCTTTTTGATTTTAATTTCCCTAAGCTATAGGACCATAAGTGGAAGTGCCCTAGGCTCTGTTGCTTTGTTTTTTAGATGTTTCAGGAAACACCATACACTTCTCCCGAGTGTCTGTTGGCAATTTACATCCCGCCCATCAGCATAACAAGGCTCCCAGTTCTCCATGGCCTGTCCTGCCTTTCTGGATTTTACACTTTTTTCAGATGGCCCTTTTGACCGGGGGGAAGTGAGACTTCATTGTAGTGCAGATTTCCTTTGCAAGCTTGCTTGGTTGGCCAAAAAGGGCGTATGCGTTTTTTCCTGAATATATTCAGGAAAAAACGCATACGCCCTTTTTGGCCAAGTGCATCATTGTGGACGTTCTGCCTCTTTTCCTATGCTTTCAATGCAATTCCAGTCTACCTCCTGAAATCGGTTTCCTGCAATTCTGCCCCGCTTTCAAGTCCTCTTGGCAGCCTTACTTCAGTCTATTTTTGGACGATAGCTGTCATTTATAACTCTGCAGGTTTGTGAATTACAGTGCCCCTGAGCTCCTTTCTTCAACTCGCTTTCTTGTGACCTGGCCGCAACACCGCAGGATGGCTTCAGGCCCTAATCTGGTTCCGGCACGGCACGCTGAGCCTTTGGTTATTTCCTCTTCCTGGTGGGAAATGAGAGTTAAATTTGCCCGTCCAGACACCTCCAGCTAGTCTCTCATTGGTTCTCGCTATTCCTGTTCATCTTCCGCAGAAATTGCAAACTGGGCCAAACAGGAGGTTAAAGGGCTGACTCTCCAAGTGGGGAGAGTGTTAGTAAAGCGTCTGGAATGTTGCACCCGAGTACCAGGGGAGGAAAACTGAGACATATTTGAACACGTCTCCCGATCACATGGTTGATCATACTCTAGGTTCCACATGCATGTTTTAGCTGAAGGAAGAATACCTTAAACCTGGAGTTGAAACCCGTGGAATGGGTACCATGCAATATGACTTCAAAGGGTCTTCATTTGCTCACCGAACCTCTCCAATCCTATCACTGCTGCGTTTATGCCCCTGTACACATGCTTGATTCTCTTTCGGAGACATAGCAATCCATAGGTTTTAAGATACTTACTAGTCAGGTACATTCTTAGGCGTTTAATATGCGGTGTTGAGTCCATTTCGTTGAGCAAGGAGTAGCTCTTGTCTATTCCATATTTGGCTTAAGGAACTTTATCTGTGCTCATTTCAATCTCTGGTTTTATGCAGCACCCCAACTCACCTTTCCCTTAAGCAAGCATAAGTTGGTTTTCTAAATTTGAGACCCTGTTCTGTTCTGTAATTCAGTTCCTGTGTAGCCAAGTTTACATTCCGTGTATTACTGATATCTTATGATGTTTCTTTTTCTGTGTGACTTATTTCAGTTAGAATCATCATACCTGAATCCACTCATTGTGCTGCTAAGGGCCTGATGACATAGATTTCATTGCTGAGTGATATTGCTTTGTAAGTAAATACCACAACTTCTTTATCCATTTTTCACTTTCTGCGATGTTGAACTTGTACTGTAAACGAGGTTCTTGTAAACAGAGCCATTCCAAACTTTGGGGTGGCTGTGTCTTTTTGATTTTAATTTCCCTAAGCTATAGGACCATAAGTGGAAGTGCCCTAGGCTCTGTTGCTTTGTTTTTTAGATGTTTCAGGAAACACCATACACTTCTCCCGAGTGTCTGTTGGCAATTTACATCCCGCCCATCAGCATAACAAGGCTCCCAGTTCTCCATGGCCTGTCCTGCCTTTCTGGATTTTACACTTTTTTCAGATGGCCCTTTTGACCGGGGGAAGTGAGACTTCATTGTAGTGCAGATTTCCTTTGCAAGCTTGCTTGGTTGGCCAAAAAGGGCGTATGCGTTTTTTCCTGAATATATTCAGGAAAAAACGCATACGCCCTTTTTGGCCAAGTGCATCATTGTGGACGTTCTGCCTCTTTTCCTATGCTTTCAATGCAATTCCAGTCTACCTCCTGAAATCGGTTTCCTGCAATTCTGCCCCGCTTTCAAGTCCTCTTGGCAGCCTTACTTCAGTCTATTTTTGGACGATAGCTGTCATTTATAACTCTGCAGGTTTGTGAATTACAGTGCCCCTGAGCTCCTTTCTTCAACTCGCTTTCTTGTGACCTGGCCGCAACACCGCAGGATGGCTTCAGGCCCTAATCTGGTTCCGGTACGGCACGCTGAGCCTTTGGTTATTTCCTCTTCCTGGTGGGAAATGAGAGTTAAATTTGCCCGTCCAGACACCTCCAGCTAGTCTCTCATTGGTTCTCGCTATTCCTGTTCATCTTCCGCAGAAATTGCAAACTGGGCCAAACAGGAGGTTAAAGGCGCTGACTCTCCAAGTGGGGAGAGTGTTAGTAAAGCGTCTGGAATGTTGCACCCGAGTACCAGGGGAGGAAAACTGAGACATATTTGAACACGTCTCCCGATCACATGGTTGATCATACTCTGGGTTCCACATGCATGTTTTAGCTGAAGGAAGAATACCTTAAACCTGGGAGTTGAAACCCGTGGAATGGGTACCATGCAATATGACTTCAAAGGGTCTTCATTTGCTCACCGAACCTCTCCAATCCTATCACTGCTGCGTTTATGCCCCTGTACACATGCTTGATTCTCTTTCGGAGACATAGCAATCCATAGGTTTTAAGATACTTACTAGTCAGGTACATTCTTAGGCGTTTAATATGCGGTGTTGAGTCCATTTCGTTGAGCAAGGAGTAGCTCTTGTCTATTCCATATTTGGCTTAAGGAACTTTATCTGTGCTCATTTCAATCTCTGGTTTTATGCAGCACCCCAACTCACCTTTCCCCTTAAGCAAGCATAAGTTGGTTTTCTAAATTTGAGACCCTGTTCTGTTCTGTAATTCAGTTCCTGTGTAGCCAAGTTTACATTCCGTGTATTACTGATATCTTATGATGTTTCTTTTTCTGTGTGACTTATTTCAGTTAGAATCATCATACCTGAATCCACTCATTGTGCTGCTAAGGGCCTGATGACATAGATTTCATTGCTGAGTGATATTGCTTTGTAAGTGAATACCACAACTTCTTTATCCATTTTTCACTTTCTGCGATGTTGAACTTGTACTGTAAACGAGGTTCTTGTAAACAGAGCCGTTCCAAACTTTGGGGTGGCTGTGTCTTTTTGATTTTAATTTCCCTAAGCTATAGGACCATAAGTGGAAGTGCCCTAGGCTCTGTTGCTTTGTTTTTTAGATGTTTCAGGAAACACCATACACTTCTCCCGAGTGTCTGTTGGCAATTTACATCCCGCCCATCAGCATAACAAGGCTCCCAGTTCTCCATGGCCTGTCCTGCCTTTCTGGATTTTACACTTTTTTCAGATGGCCCTTTTGACCGGGGGGAAGTGAGACTTCATTGTAGTGCAGATTTCCTTTGCAAGCTTGCTTGGTTGGCCAAAAAGGGCGTATGCGTTTTTTCCTGAATATATTCAGGAAAAAACGCATACGCCCTTTTTGGCCAAGTGCATCATTGTGGACGTTCTGCCTCTTTTCCTATGCTTTCAATGCAATTCCAGTCTACCTCCTGAAATCGGTTTCCTGCAATTCTGCCCCGCTTTCAAGTCCTCTTGGCAGCCTTACTTCAGTCTATTTTTGGACGATAGCTGTCATTTATAACTCTGCAGGTTTGTGAATTACAGTGCCCCTGAGCTCCTTTCTTCAACTCGCTTTCTTGTGAGCTGGCCGCAACACCGCAGGATGGCTTCAGGCCCTAATCTGGTTCCGGCACGGCACGCTGAGCCTTTGGTTAATTCCTCTTCCTGGTGGGAAATGAGAGTTAAATTTGCCCGTCCAGACACCTCCAGCTAGTCTCTCATTGGTTCTCGCTATTCCTGTTCATCTTCCGCAGAAATTGCAAACTGGGCCAAACAGGAGGTTAAAGGGCTGACTCTCCAAGTGGGGAGAGTGTTAGTAAAGCGTCTGGAATGTTGCACCCGAGTACCAGGGGAGGAAAACTGAGACATATTTGAACACGTCTCCCGATCACATGGTTGATCATACTCTGGGTTCCACATGCATGTTTTAGCTGAAGGAAGAATACCTTAAACCTGGGTAGTTGAAACCCGTGGAATGGGTACCATGCAATATGACTTCAAAGGGTCTTCATTTGCTCACCGAACCTCTCCAATCCTATCACTGCTGCGTTTATGCCCCTGTACACATGCTTGATTCTCTTTCGGAGACATAGCAATCCATAGGTTTTAAGATACTTACTAGTCAGGTACATTCTTAGGCGTTTAATATGCGGTGTTGAGTCCATTTCGTTGAGCAATGAGTAGCTCTTGTCTATTCCATATTTGGCTTAAGGAACTTTATCTGTGCTCATTTCAATCTCTGGTTTTATGCAGCACCCCAACTCACCTTTCCCCTTAAGCAAGCATAAGTTGGTTTTCTAAATTTGAGACCCTGTTCTGTTCTGTAATTCAGTTCCTGTGTAGCCAAGTTTACATTCCGTGTATTACTGATATCTTATGATGTTTCTTTTTCTGTGTGACTTATTTCAGTTAGAATCATCATACCTGAATCCACTCATTGTGCTGCTAAGGGCCTGATGACATAGATTTCATTGCTGAGTGATATTGCTTTGTAAGTAAATACCACAACTTCTTTATCCATTTTTCACTTTCTGCGATGTTGAACTTGTACTGTAAACGAGGTTCTTGTAAACAGAGCCGTTCCAAACTTTGGGGTGGCTGTGTCTTTTTGATTTTAATTTCCCTAAGCTATAGGACCATAAGTGGAAGTGCCCTAGGCTCTGTTGCTTTGTTTTTTAGATGTTTCAGGAAACACCATACACTTCTCCCGAGTGTCTGTTGGCAATTTACATCCCGCCCATCAGCATAACAAGGCTCCCAGTTCTCCATGGCCTGTCCTGCCTTTCTGGATTTTACACTTTTTTCAGATGGCCCTTTTGACCGGGGGGAAGTGAGACTTCATTGTAGTGCAGATTTCCTTTGCAAGCTTGCTTGGTTGGCCAAAAAGGGCGTATGCGTTTTTTCCTGAATATATTCAGGAAAAAACGCATACGCCCTTTTTGGCCAAGTGCATCATTGTGGACGTTCTGCCTCTTTTCCTATGCTTTCAATGCAATTCCAGTCTACCTCCTGAAATCGGTTTCCTGCAATTCTGCCCCGCTTTCAAGTCCTCTTGGCAGCCTTACTTCAGTCTATTTTTGGACGATAGCTGTCATTTATAACTCTGCAGGTTTGTGAATTACAGTGCCCCTGAGCTCCTTTCTTCAACTCGCTTTCTTTTGAGCTGGCCGCAACACCGCAGGATGGCTTCAGGCCCTAATCTGGTTCCGGCACGGCACGCTGAGCCTTTGGTTATTTCCTCTTCCTGGTGGGAAATGAGAGTTAAATTTGCCCGTCCAGACACCTCCAGCTAGTCTCTCATTGGTTCTCGCTATTCCTGTTCATCTTCCGCAGAAATTGCAAACTGGGCCAAACAGGAGGTTAAAGGGCTGACTCTCCAAGTGGGGAGAGTGTTAGTAAAGCGTCTGGAATGTTGCACCCGAGTACCAGGGGAGGAAAACTGAGACATATTTGAACACGTCTCCCGATCACATGGTTGATCATACTCTGGGTTCCACATGCATGTTTTAGCTGAAGGAAGAATACCTTAAACCTGGAGAGTTGAAACCCGTGGAATGGGTACCATGCAATATGACTTCAAAGGGTCTTCATTTGCTCACCGAACCTCTCCAATCCTATCACTGCTGCGTTTATGCCCCTGTACACATGCTTGATTCTCTTTCGGAGACATAGCAATCCATAGGTTTTAAGATACTTACTAGTCAGGTACATTCTTAGGCGTTTAATATGCGGTGTTGAGTCCATTTCGTTGAGCAAGGAGTAGCTCTTGTCTATTCCATATTTGGCTTAAGGAACTTTATCTGTGCTCATTTCAATCTCTGGTTTTATGCAGCACCCCAACTCACCTTTCCCCTTAAGCAAGCATAAGTTGGTTTTCTAAATTTGAGACCCTGTTCTGTTCTGTAATTCAGTTCCTGTGTAGCCAAGTTTACATTCCGTGTATTACTGATATCTTATGATGTTTCTTTTTCTGTGTGACTTATTTCAGTTAGAATCATCATACCTGAATCCACTCATTGTGCTGCTAAGGGCCTGATGACATAGATTTCATTGCTGAGTGATATTGCTTTGTAAGTAAATACCACAACTTCTTTATCCATTTTTCACTTTCTGCGATGTTGAACTTGTACTGTAAACGAGGTTCTTGTAAACAGAGCCGTTCCAAACTTTGGGGTGGCTGTGTCTTTTTGATTTTAATTTCCCTAAGCTATAGGACCATAAGTGGAAGTGCCCTAGGCTCTGTTGCTTTGTTTTTTAGATGTTTCAGGAAACACCATACACTTCTCCCGAGTGTCTGTTGGCAATTTACATCCCGCCCATCAGCATAACAAGGCTCCCAGTTCTCCATGGCCTGTCCTGCCTTTCTGGATTTTACACTTTTTTCAGATGGCCCTTTTGACCGGGGGGAAGTGAGACTTCATTGTAGTGCAGATTTCCTTTGCAAGCTTGCTTGGTTGGCCAAAAAGGGCGTATGCGTTTTTTCCTGAATATATTCAGGAAAAAACGCATACGCCCTTTTTGGCCAAGTGCATCATTGTGGACGTTCTGCCTCTTTTCCTATGCTTTCAATGCAATTCCAGTCTACCTCCTGAAATCGGTTTCCTGCAATTCTGCCCCGCTTTCAAGTCCTCTTGGCAGCCTTACTTCAGTCTATTTTTGGACGATAGCTGTCATTTATAACTCTGCAGGTTTGTGAATTACAGTGCCCCTGAGCTCCTTTCTTCAACTCGCTTTCTTGTGAGCTGGCCGCAACACCGCAGGATGGCTTCAGGCCCTAATCTGGTTCCGGCACGGCACGCTGAGCCTTTGGTTATTTCCTCTTCCTGGTGGGAAATGAGAGTTAAATTTGCCCGTCCAGACACCTCCAGCTAGTCTCTCATTGGTTCTCGCTATTCCTGTTCATCTTCCGCAGAAATTGCAAACTGGGCCAAACAGGAGGTTAAAGGGCTGACTCTCCAAGTGGGGAGAGTGTTAGTAAAGCGTCTGGAATGTTGCACCCGAGTACCAGGGGAGGAAAACTGAGACATATTTGAACACGTCTCCCGATCACATGGTTGATCATACTCTGGGTTCCACATGCATGTTTTAGCTGAAGGAAGAATACCTTAAACCTGGGTAGTTGAAACCCGTGGAATGGGTACCATGCAATATGACTTCAAAGGGTCTTCATTTGCTCACCGAACCTCTCCAATCCTATCACTGCTGCGTTTATGCCCCTGTACACATGCTTGATTCTCTTTCGGAGACATAGCAATCCATAGGTTTTAAGATACTTACTAGTCAGGTACATTCTTAGGCGTTTAATATGCGGTGTTGAGTCCATTTCGTTGAGCAAGGAGTAGCTCTTGTCTATTCCATATTTGGCTTAAGGAACTTTATCTGTGCTCATTTCAATCTCTGGTTTTATGCAGCACCCCAACTCACCTTTCCCCTTAAGCAAGCATAAGTTGGTTTTCTAAATTTGAGACCCTGTTCTGTTCTGTAATTCAGTTCCTGTGTAGCCAAGTTTCCATTCCGTGTATTACTGATATCTTATGATGTTTCTTTTTCTGTGTGACTTATTTCAGTTAGAATCATCATACCTGAATCCACTCATTGTGCTGCTAAGGGCCTGATGACATAGATTTCATTGCTGAGTGATATTGCTTTGTAAGTAAATACCACAACTTCTTTATCCATTTTTCACTTTCTGCGATGTTGAACTTGTACTGTAAACGAGGTTCTTGTAAACAGAGCCGTCCCAAACTTTGGGGTGGCTGTGTCTTTTTGATTTTAATTTCCCTAAGCTATAGGACCATAAGTGGAAGTGCCCTAGGCTCTGTTGCTTTGTTTTTTAGATGTTTCAGGAAACACCATACACTTCTCCCGAGTGTCTGTTGGCAATTTACATCCCGCCCATCAGCATAACAAGGCTCCCAGTTCTCCATGGCCTGTCCTGCCTTTCTGGATTTTACACTTTTTTCAGATGGCCCTTTTGACCGGGGGGAAGTGAGACTTCATTGTAGTGCAGATTTCCTTTGCAAGCTTGCTTGGTTGGCCAAAAAGGGCGTATGCGTTTTTTCCTGAATATATTCAGGAAAAAACGCATACACCCTTTTTGGCCAAGTGCATCATTGTGGACGTTCTGCCTCTTTTCCTATGCTTTCAATGCAATTCCAGTCTACCTCCTGAAATCGGTTTCCTGCAATTCTGCCCCGCTTTCAAGTCCTCTTGGCAGCCTTACTTCAGTCTATTTTTGGACGATAGCTGTCATTTATAACTCTGCAGGTTTGTGAATTACAGTGCCCCTGAGCTCCTTTCTTCAACTCGCTTTCTTGTGAGCTGGCCGCAACACCGCAGGATGGCTTCAGGCCCTAATCTGGTTCCGGCACGGCACGCTGAGCCTTTGGTTATTCCTCTTCCTGGTGGGAAATGAGAGTTAAATTTGCCCGTCCAGACACCTCCAGCTAGTCTCTCATTGGTTCTCGCTATTCCTGTTCATCTTCCGCAGAAATTGCAAACTGGGCCAAACAGGAGGTTAAAGGCGCTGACTCTCCAAGTGGGGAGAGTGTTAGTAAAGCGTCTGGAATGTTGCACCCGAGTACCAGGGGAGGAAAACTGAGACATATTTGAACACGTCTCCCGATCACATGGTTGATCATACTCTGGGTTCCACATGCATGTTTTAGCTGAAGGAAGAATACCTTAAACCTGGGAGTTGAAACCCGTGGAATGGGTACCATGCAATATGACTTCAAAGGGTCTTCATTTGCTCACCGAACCTCTCCAATCCTATCACTGCTGCGTTTATGCCCCTGTACACATGCTTGATTCTCTTTCGGAGACATAGCAATCCATAGGTTTTAAGATACTTACTAGTCAGGTACATTCTTAGGCGTTTAATATGCGGTGTTGAGTCCATTTCGTTGAGCAAGGAGTAGCTCTTGTCTATTCCATATTTGGCTTAAGGAACTTTATCTGTGCTCATTTCAATCTCTGGTTTTATGCAGCACCCCAACTCACCTTTACCCTTAAGCAAGCATAAGTTGGTTTTCTAAATTTGAGACCCTGTTCTGTTCTGTAATTCAGTTCCTGTGTAGCCAAGTTTACATTCCGTGTATTACTGATATCTTATGATGTTTCTTTTTCTGTGTGACTTATTTCAGTTAGAATCATCATACCTGAATCCACTCATTGTGCTGCTAAGGGCCTGATGACATAGATTTCATTGCTGAGTGATATTGCTTTGTAAGTAAATACCACAACTTCTTTATCCATTTTTCACTTTCTGCGATGTTGAACTTGTACTGTAAACGAGGTTCTTGTAAACAGAGCCGTCCCAAACTTTGGGGTGGCTGTGTCTTTTTGATTTTAATTTCCCTAAGCTATAGGACCATAAGTGGAAGTGCCCTAGGCTCTGTTGCTTTGTTTTTTAGATGTTTCAGGAAACACCATACACTTCTCCCAAGTGTCTGTTGGCAATTTACATCCCGCCCATCAGCATAACAAGGCTCCCAGTTCTCCATGGCCTGTCCTGCCTTTCTGGATTTTACACTTTTTTCAGATGGCCCTTTTGACCGGGGGGAAGTGAGACTTCATTGTAGTGCAGATTTCCTTTGCAAGCTTGCTTGGTTGGCCAAAAAGGGCGTATGCGTTTTTTCCTGAATATATTCAGGAAAAAACGCATACGCCCTTTTTGGCCAAGTGCATCATTGTGGACGTTCTGCCTCTTTTCCTATGCTTTCAATGCAATTCCAGTCTACCTCCTGAAATCGGTTTCCTGCAATTCTGCCCCGCTTTCAAGTCCTCTTGGCAGCCTTACTTCAGTCTATTTTTGGACGATAGCTGTCATTTATAACTCTGCAGGTTTGTGAATTACAGTGCCCCTGAGCTCCTTTCTTCAACTCGCTTTCTTTTGAGCTGGCCGCAACACCGCAGGATGGCTTCAGGCCCTAATCTGGTTCCGGCACGGCACGCTGAGCCTTTGGTTATTTCCTCTTCCTGGTGGGAAATGAGAGTTAAATTTGCCCGTCCAGACACCTCCAGCTAGTCTCTCATTGGTTCTCGCTATTCCTGTTCATCTTCCGCAGAAATTGCAAACTGGGCCAAACAGGAGGTTAAAGGGCTGACTCTCCAAGTGGGGAGAGTGTTAGTAAAGCGTCTGGAATGTTGCACCCGAGTACCAGGGGAGGAAAACTGAGACATATTTGAACACGTCTCCCGATCACATGGTTGATCATACTCTGGGTTCCACATGCATGTTTTAGCTGAAGGAAGAATACCTTAAACCTGGGTAGTTGAAACCCGTGGAATGGGTACCATGCAATATGACTTCAAAGGGTCTTCATTTGCTCACCGAACCTCTCCAATCCTATCACTGCTGCGTTTATGCCCCTGTACACATGCTTGATTCTCTTTCGGAGACATAGCAATCCATAGGTTTTAAGATACTTACTAGTCAGGTACATTCTTAGGCGTTTAATATGCGGTGTTGAGTCCATTTCGTTGAGCAAGGAGTAGCTCTTGTCTATTCCATATTTGGCTTAAGGAACTTTATCTGTGCTCATTTCAATCTCTGGTTTTATGCAGCACCCCAACTCACCTTTCCCCTTAAGCAAGCATAAGTTGGTTTTCTAAATTTGAGACCCTGTTCTGTTCTGTAATTCAGTTCCTGTGTAGCCAAGTTTACATTCCGTGTATTACTGATATCTTATGATGTTTCTTTTTCTGTGTGACTTATTTCAGTTAGAATCATCATACCTGAATCCACTCATTGTGCTGCTAAGGGCCTGATGACATAGATTTCATTGCTGAGTGATATTGCTTTGTAAGTAAATACCACAACTTCTTTATCCATTTTTCACTTTCTGCGATGTTGAACTTGTACTGTAAACGAGGTTCTTGTAAACAGAGCCGTCCCAAACTTTGGGGTGGCTGTGTCTTTTTGATTTTAATTTCCCTAAGCTATAGGACCATAAGTGGAAGTGCCCTAGGCTCTGTTGCTTTGTTTTTTAGATGTTTCAGGAAACACCATACACTTCTCCCGAGTGTCTGTTGGCAATTTACATCCCGCCCATCAGCATAACAAGGCTCCCAGTTCTCCATGGCCTGTCCTGCCTTTCTGGATTTTACACTTTTTTCAGATGGCCCTTTTGACCGGGGGGAAGTGAGACTTCATTGTAGTGCAGATTTCCTTTGCAAGCTTGCTTGGTTGGCCAAAAAGGGCGTATGCGTTTTTTCCTGAATATATTCAGGAAAAAACGCATACGCCCTTTTTGGCCAAGTGCATCATTGTGGACGTTCTGCCTCTTTTCCTATGCTTTCAATGCAATTCCAGTCTACCTCCTGAAATCGGTTTCCTGCAATTCTGCCCCGCTTTCAAGTCCTCTTGGCAGCCTTACTTCAGTCTATTTTTGGACGATAGCTGTCATTTATAACTCTGCAGGTTTGTGAATTACAGTGCCCCTGAGCTCCTTTCTTCAACTCGCTTTCTTGTGAGCTGGCCGCAACACCGCAGGATGGCTTCAGGCCCTAATCTGGTTCCGGCACGGCACGCTGAGCCTTTGGTTATTTCCTCTTCCTGGTGGGAAATGAGAGTTAAATTTGCCCGTCCAGACACCTCCAGCTAGTCTCTCATTGGTTCTCGCTATTCCTGTTCATCTTCCGCAGAAATTGCAAACTGGGCCAAACAGGAGGTTAAAGGGCTGACTCTCCAAGTGGGGAGAGTGTTAGTAAAGCGTCTGGAATGTTGCACCCGAGTACCAGGGGAGGAAAACTGAGACATATTTGAACACGTCTCCCGATCACATGGTTGATCATACTCTGGGTTCCACATGCATGTTTTAGCTGAAGGAAGAATACCTTAAACCTGGGTAGTTGAAACCCGTGGAATGGGTACCATGCAATATGACTTCAAAGGGTCTTCATTTGCTCACCGAACCTCTCCAATCCTATCACTGCTGCGTTTATGCCCCTGTACACATGCTTGATTCTCTTTCGGAGACATAGCAATCCATAGGTTTTAAGATACTTACTAGTCAGGTACATTCTTAGGCGTTTAATATGGGGTGTTGAGTCCATTTCGTTGAGCAAGGAGTAGCTCTTGTCTATTCCATATTTGGCTTAAGGAACTTTATCTGTGCTCATTTCAATCTCTGGTTTTATGCAGCACCCCAACTCACCTTTACCCTTAAGCAAGCATAAGTTGGTTTTCTAAATTTGAGACCCTGTTCTGTTCTGTAATTCAGTTCCTGTGTAGCCAAGTTTACATTCCGTGTATTACTGATATCTTATGATGTTTCTTTTTCTGTGTGACTTATTTCAGTTAGAATCATCATACCTGAATCCACTCATTGTGCTGCTAAGGGCCTGATGACATAGATTTCATTGCTGAGTGATATTGCTTTGTAAGTAAATACCACAACTTCTTTATCCATTTTTCACTTTCTGCGATGTTGAACTTGTACTGTAAACGAGGTTCTTGTAAACAGAGCCGTCCAAACTTTGGGGTGGCTGTGTCTTTTTGATTTTAATTTCCCTAAGCTATAGGACCATAAGTGGAAGTGCCCTAGGCTCTGTTGCTTTGTTTTTTAGATGTTTCAGGAAACACCATACACTTCTCCCGAGTGTCTGTTGGCAATTTACATCCCGCCCATCAGCATAACAAGGCTCCCAGTTCTCCATGGCCTGTCCTGCCTTTCTGGATTTTACACTTTTTTCAGATGGCCCTTTTGACCGGGGGGAAGTGAGACTTCATTGTAGTGCAGATTTCCTTTGCAAGCTTGCTTGGTTGGCCAAAAAGGGCGTATGCGTTTTTTCCTGAATATATTCAGGAAAAAACGCATACGCCCTTTTTGGCCAAGTGCATCATTGTGGACGTTCTGCCTCTTTTCCTATGCTTTCAATGCAATTCCAGTCTACCTCCTGAAATCGGTTTCCTGCAATTCTGCCCCGCTTTCAAGTCCTCTTGGCAGCCTTACTTCAGTCTATTTTTGGACGATAGCTGTCATTTATAACTCTGCAGGTTTGTGAATTACAGTGCCCCTGAACTCCTTTCTTCAACTCGCTTTCTTGTGAGCTGGCCGCAACACCGCAGGATGGCTTCAGGCCCTAATCTGGTTCCGGCACGGCACGCTGAGCCTTTGGTTAATTCCTCTTCCTGGTGGGAAATGAGAGTTAAATTTGCCCGTCCAGACACCTCCAGCTAGTCTCTCATTGGTTCTCGCTATTCCTGTTCATCTTCCGCAGAAATTGCAAACTGGGCCAAACAGGAGGTTAAAGGGACTGACTCTCCAAGTGGGGAGAGTGTTAGTAAAGCGTCTGGAATGTTGCACCCGAGTACCAGGGGAGGAAAACTGAGACATATTTGAACACGTCTCCCGATCACATGGTTGATCATACTCTGGGTTCCACATGCATGTTTTAGCTGAAGGAAGAATACCTTAAACCTGGGAGTTGAAACCCGTGGAATGGGTACCATGCAATATGACTTCAAAGGGTCTTCATTTGCTCACCGAACCTCTCCAATCCTATCACTGCTGCGTTTATGCCCCTGTACACATGCTTGATTCTCTTTCGGAGACATAGCAATCCATAGGTTTTAAGATACTTACTAGTCAGGTACATTCTTAGGCGTTTAATATGCGGTGTTGAGTCCATTTCGTTGAGCAAGGAGTAGCTCTTGTCTAGTCCATATTTGGCTTAAGGAACTTTATCTGTGCTCATTTCAATCTCTGGTTTTATGCAGCACCCCAACTCACCTTTCCCCTTAAGCAAGCATAAGTTGGTTTTCTAAATTTGAGACCCTGTTCTGTTCTGTAATTCAGTTCCTGTGTAGCCAAGTTTACATTCCGTGTATTACTGATATCTTATGATGTTTCTTTTTCTGTGTGACTTATTTCAGTTAGAATCATCATACCTGAATCCACTCATTGTGCTGCTAAGGGCCTGATGACATAGATTTCATTGCTGAGTGATATTGCTTTGTAAGTAAATACCACAACTTCTTTATCCATTTTTCACTTTCTGCGATGTTGAACTTGTACTGTAAACGAGGTTCTTGTAAACAGAGCCGTCCCAAACTTTGGGGTGGCTGTGTCTTTTTGATTTTAATTTCCCTAAGCTATAGGACCATAAGTGGAAGTGCCCTAGGCTCTGTTGCTTTGTTTTTTAGATGTTTCAGGAAACACCATACACTTCTCCCGAGTGTCTGTTGGCAATTTACATCCCGCCCATCAGCATAACAAGGCTCCCAGTTCTCCATGGCCTGTCCTGCCTTTCTGGATTTTACACTTTTTTCAGATGGCCCTTTTGACCGGGGGAAGTGAGACTTCATTGTAGTGCAGATTTCCTTTGCAAGCTTGCTTGGTTGGCCAAAAAGTGCGTATGCGTTTTTTCCTGAATATATTCAGGAAAAAACGCATACGCCCTTTTTGGCCAAGTGCATCATTGTGGACGTTCTGCCTCTTTTCCTATGCTTTCAATGCAATTCCAGTCTACCTCCTGAAATCGGTTTCCTGCAATTCTGCCCCGCTTTCAAGTCCTCTTGGCAGCCTTACTTCAGTCTATTTTTGGACGATAGCTGTCATTTATAACTCTGCAGGTTTGTGAATTACAGTGCCCCTGAGCTCCTTTCTTCAACTCGCTTTCTTGTGAGCTGGCCGCAACACCGCAGGATGGCTTCAGGCCCTAATCTGGTTCCGGCACGGCACGCTGAGCCTTTGGTTAATTCCTCTTCCTGGTGGGAAATGAGAGTTAAATTTGCCCGTCCAGACACCTCCAGCTAGTCTCTCATTGGTTCTCGCTATTCCTGTTCATCTTCCGCAGAAATTGCAAACTGGGCCAAACAGGAGGTTAAAGGGCTGACTCTCCAAGTGGGGAGAGTGTTAGTAAAGCGTCTGGAATGTTGCACCCGAGTACCAGGGGAGGAAAACTGAGACATATTTGAACACGTCTCCCGATCACATGGTTGATCATACTCTGGGTTCCACATGCATGTTTTAGCTGAAGGAAGAATACCTTAAACCTGGGAGTTGAAACTCGTGGAATGGGTACCATGCAATATGACTTCAAAGGGTCTTCATTTGCTCACCGAACCTCTCCAATCCTATCACTGCTGCGTTTATGCCCCTGTACACATGCTTGATTCTCTTTCGGAGACATAGCAATCCATAGGTTTTAAGATACTTACTAGTCAGGTACATTCTTAGGCGTTTAATATGCGGTGTTGAGTCCATTTCGTTGAGCAAGGAGTAGCTCTTGTCTATTCCATATTTGGCTTAAGGAACTTTATCTGTGCTCATTTCAATCTCTGGTTTTATGCAGCACCCCAACTCACCTTTCCCCTTAAGCAAGCATAAGTTGGTTTTCTAAATTTGAGACCCTGTTCTGTTCTGTAATTCAGTTCCTGTGTAGCCAAGTTTACATTCCGTGTATTACTGATATCTTATGATGTTTCTTTTTCTGTGTGACTTATTTCAGTTAGAATCATCATACCTGAATCCACTCATTGTGCTGCTAAGGGCCTGATGACATAGATTTCATTGCTGAGTGATATTGCTTTGTAAGTAAATACCACAACTTCTTTATCCATTTTTCACTTTCTGCGATGTTGAACTTGTACTGTAAACGAGGTTCTTGTAAACAGAGGCGTCCCAAACTTTGGGGTGGCTGTGTCTTTTTGATTTTAATTTCCCTAAGCTATAGGACCATAAGTGGAAGTGCCCTAGGCTCTGTTGCTTTGTTTTTTAGATGTTTCAGGAAACACCATACACTTCTCCCGAGTGTCTGTTGGCAATTTACATCCCGCCCATCAGCATAACAAGGCTCCCAGTTCTCCATGGCCTGTCCTGCCTTTCTGGATTTTACACTTTTTTCAGATGGCCCTTTTGACCGGGGGGAAGTGAGACTTCATTGTAGTGCAGATTTCCTTTGCAAGCTTGCTTGGTTGGCCAAAAAGGGCGTATGCGTTTTTTCCTGAATATATTCAGGAAAAAACGCATACGCCCTTTTTGGCCAAGTGCATCATTGTGGACGTTCTGCCTCTTTTCCTATGCTTTCAATGCAATTCCAGTCTACCTCCTGAAATCGGTTTCCTGCAATTCTGCCCCGCTTTCAAGTCCTCTTGGCAGCCTTACTTCAGTCTATTTTTGGACGATAGCTGTCATTTATAACTCTGCAGGTTTGTGAATTACAGTGCCCCTGAGCTCCTTTCTTCAACTCGCTTTCTTGTGAGCTGGCCGCAACACCGCAGGATGGCTTCAGGCCCTAATCTGGTTCCGGCACGGCACGCTGAGCCTTTGGTTATTTCCTCTTCCTGGTGGGAAATGAGAGTTAAATTTGCCCGTCCAGACACCTCCAGCTAGTCTCTCATTGGTTCTCGCTATTCCTGTTCATCTTCCGCAGAAATTGCAAACTGGGCCAAACAGGAGGTTAAAGGGCTGACTCTCCAAGTGGGGAGAGTGTTAGTAAAGCGTCTGGAATGTTGCACCCGAGTACCAGGGGAGGAAAACTGAGACATATTTGAACACGTCTCCCGATCACATGGTTGATCATACTCTGGGTTCCACATGCATGTTTTAGCTGAAGGAAGAATACCTTAAACCTGGTAGTTGAAACCCGTGGAATGGGTACCATGCAATATGACTTCAAAGGGTCTTCATTTGCTCACCGAACCTCTCCAATCCTATCACTGCTGCGTTTATGCCCCTGTACACATGCTTGATTCTCTTTCGGAGACATAGCAATCCATAGGTTTTAAGATACTTACTAGTCAGGTACATTCTTAGGCGTTTAATATGCGGTGTTGAGTCCATTTCGTTGAGCAAGGAGTAGCTCTTGTCTATTCCATATTTGGCTTAAGGAACTTTATCTGTGCTCATTTCAATCTCTGGTTTTATGCAGCACCCCAACTCACCTTTCCCCTTAAGCAAGCATAAGTTGGTTTTCTAAATTTGAGACCCTGTTCTGTTCTGTAATTCAGTTCCTGTGTAGCCAAGTTTACATTCCGTGTATTACTGATATCTTATGATGTTTCTTTTTCTGTGTGACTTATTTCAGTTAGAATCATCATACCTGAATCCACTCATTGTGCTGCTAAGGGCCTGATGACATAGATTTCATTGCTGAGTGATATTGCTTTGTAAGTAAATACCACAACTTCTTTATCCATTTTTCACTTTCTGCGATGTTGAACTTGTACTGTAAACGAGGTTCTTGTAAACAGAGGCGTCCCAAACTTTGGGGTGGCTGTGTCTTTTTGATTTTAATTTCCCTAAGCTATAGGACCATAAGTGGAAGTGCCCTAGGCTCTGTTGCTTTGTTTTTTAGATGTTTCAGGAAACACCATACACTTCTCCGGAGTGTCTGTTGGCAATTTACATCCCGCCCATCAGCATAACAAGGCTCCCAGTTCTCCATGGCCTGTCCTGCCTTTCTGGATTTTACACTTTTTTCAGATGGCCCTTTTGACCGGGGGGAAGTGAGACTTCATTGTAGTGCAGATTTCCTTTGCAAGTTTGCTTGGTTGGCCAAAAAGGGCGTATGCGTTTTTTCCTGAATATATTCAGGAAAAAACGCATACGCCCTTTTTGGCCAAGTGCATCATTGTGGACGTTCTGCCTCTTTTCCTATGCTTTCAATGCAATTCCAGTCTACCTCCTGAAATCGGTTTCCTGCAATTCTGCCCCGCTTTCAAGTCCTCTTGGCAGCCTTACTTCAGTCTATTTTTGGACGATAGCTGTCATTTATAACTCTGCAGGTTTGTGAATTACAGTGCCCCTGAGCTCCTTTCTTCAACTCGCTTTCTTGTGAGCTGGCCGCAACACCGCAGGATGGCTTCAGGCCCTAATCTGGTTCCGGCACGGCACGCTGAGCCTTTGGTTAATTCCTCTTCCTGGTGGGAAATGAGAGTTAAATTTGCCCGTCCAGACACCTCCAGCTAGTCTCTCATTGGTTCTCGCTATTCCTGTTCATCTTCCGCAGAAATTGCAAACTGGGCCAAACAGGAGGTTAAAGGGCTGACTCTCCAAGTGGGGAGAGTGTTAGTAAAGCGTCTGGAATGTTGCACCCGAGTACCAGGGGAGGAAAACTGAGACATATTTGAACACGTCTCCCGATCACATGGTTGATCATACTCTGGGTTCCACATGCATGTTTTAGCTGAAGGAAGAATACCTTAAACCTGGGAGTTGAAACCCGTGGAATGGGTACCATGCAATATGACTTCAAAGGGTCTTCATTTGCTCACCGAACCTCTCCAATCCTATCACTGCTGCGTTTATGCCCCTGTACACATGCTTGATTCTCTTTCGGAGACATAGCAATCCATAGGTTTTAAGATACTTACTAGTCAGGTACATTCTTAGGCGTTTAATATGCGGTGTTGAGTCCATTTCGTTGAGCAAGGAGTAGCTCTTGTCTATTCCATATTTGGCTTAAGGAACTTTATCTGTGCTCATTTCAATCTCTGGTTTTATGCAGCACCCCAACTCACCTTTACCCTTAAGCAAGCATAAGTTGGTTTTCTAAATTTGAGACCCTGTTCTGTTCTGTAATTCAGTTCCTGTGTAGCCAAGTTTACATTCCGTGTATTACTGATATCTTATGATGTTTCTTTTTCTGTGTGACTTATTTCAGTTAGAATCATCATACCTGAATCCACTCATTGTGCTGCTAAGGGCCTGATGACACAGATTTCATTGCTGAGTGATATTGCTTTGTAAGTAAATACCACAACTTCTTTATCCATTTTTCACTTTCTGCGATGTTGAACTTGTACTGTAAACGAGGTTCTTGTAAACAGAGCCGTTCCAAACTTTGGGGTGGCTGTGTCTTTTTGATTTTAATTTCCCTAAGCTATAGGACCATAAGTGGAAGTGCCCTAGGCTCTGTTGCTTTGTTTTTTAGATGTTTCAGGAAACACCATACACTTCTCCCGAGTGTCTGTTGGCAATTTACATCCCGCCCATCAGCATAACAAGGCTCCCAGTTCTCCATGGCCTGTCCTGCCTTTCTGGATTTTACACTTTTTTCAGATGGCCCTTTTGACCGGGGGGAAGTGAGACTTCATTGTAGTGCAGATTTCCTTTGCAAGCTTGCTTGGTTGGCCAAAAAGGGCGTATGCGTTTTTTCCTGAATATATTCAGGAAAAAACGCATACGCCCTTTTTGGCCAAGTGCATCATTGTGGACGTTCTGCCTCTTTTCCTATGCTTTCAATGCAATTCCAGTCTACCTCCTGAAATCGGTTTCCTGCAATTCTGCCCCGCTTTCAAGTCCTCTTGGCAGCCTTACTTCAGTCTATTTTTGGACGATAGCTGTCATTTATAACTCTGCAGGTTTGTGAATTACAGTGCCCCTGAGCTCCTTTCTTCAACTCGCTTTCTTGTGAGCTGGCCGCAACACCGCAGGATGGCTTCAGGCCCTAATCTGGTTCCGGCACGGCACGCTGAGCCTTTGGTTATTTCCTCTTCCTGGTGGGAAATGAGAGTTAAATTTGCCCGTCCAGACACCTCCAGCTAGTCTCTCATTGGTTCTCGCTATTCCTGTTCATCTTCCGCAGAAATTGCAAACTGGGCCAAACAGGAGGTTAAAGGGACTGACTCTCCAAGTGGGGAGAGTGTTAGTAAAGCGTCTGGAATGTTGCACCCGAGTACCAGGGGAGGAAAACTGAGACATATTTGAACACGTCTCCCGATCACATGGTTGATCATACTCTGGGTTCCACATGCATGTTTTAGCTGAAGGAAGAATACCTTAAACCTGGGTAGTTGAAACCCGTGGAATGGGTACCATGCAATATGACTTCAAAGGGTCTTCATTTGCTCACCGAACCTCTCCAATCCTATCACTGCTGCGTTTATGCCCCTGTACACATGCTTGATTCTCTTTCGGAGACATAGCAATCCATAGGTTTTAAGATACTTACTAGTCAGGTACATTCTTAGGCGTTTAATATGCGGTGTTGAGTCCATTTCGTTGAGCAAGGAGTAGCTCTTGTCTATTCCATATTTGGCTTAAGGAACTTTATCTGTGCTCATTTCAATCTCTGGTTTTATGCAGCACCCCAACTCACCTTTCCCCTTAAGCAAGCATAAGTTGGTTTTCTAAATTTGAGACCCTGTTCTGTTCTGTAATTCAGTTCCTGTGTAGCCAAGTTTACATTCCGTGTATTACTGATATCTTATGATGTTTCTTTTTCTGTGTGACTTATTTCAGTTAGAATCATCATACCTGAATCCACTCATTGTGCTGCTAAGGGCCTGATGACACAGATTTCATTGCTGAGTGATATTGCTTTGTAAGTAAATACCACAACTTCTTTATCCATTTTTCACTTTCTGCGATGTTGAACTTGTACTGTAAACGAGGTTCTTGTAAACAGAGCCGTTCCAAACTTTGGGGTGGCTGTGTCTTTTTGATTTTAATTTCCCTAAGCTATAGGACCATAAGTGGAAGTGCCCTAGGCTCTGTTGCTTTGTTTTTTAGATGTTTCAGGAAACACCATACACTTCTCCCGAGTGTCTGTTGGCAATTTACATCCCGCCCATCAGCATAACAAGGCTCCCAGTTCTCCATGGCCTGTCCTGCCTTTCTGGATTTTACACTTTTTTCAGATGGCCCTTTTGACCGGGGGGAAGTGAGACTTCATTGTAGTGCAGATTTCCTTTGCAAGCTTGCTTGGTTGGCCAAAAAGGGCGTATGCGTTTTTTCCTGAATATATTCAGGAAAAAACGCATACGCCCTTTTTGGCCAAGTGCATCATTGTGGACGTTCTGCCTCTTTTCCTATGCTTTCAATGCAATTCCAGTCTACCTCCTGAAATCGGTTTCCTGCAATTCTGCCCCGCTTTCAAGTCCTCTTGGCAGCCTTACTTCAGTCTATTTTTGGACGATAGCTGTCATTTATAACTCTGCAGGTTTGTGAATTACAGTGCCCCTGAGCTCCTTTCTTCAACTTGCTTTCTTGTGAGCTGGCCGCAACACCGCAGGATGGCTTCAGGCCCTAATCTGGTTCCGGCACGGCACGCTGAGCCTTTGGTTATTTCCTCTTCCTGGTGGGAAATGAGAGTTAAATTTGCCCGTCCAGACACCTCCAGCTAGTCTCTCATTGGTTCTCGCTATTCCTGTTCATCTTCCGCAGAAATTGCAAACTGGGCCAAACAGGAGGTTAAAGGGACTGACTCTCCAAGTGGGGAGAGTGTTAGTAAAGCGTCTGGAATGTTGCACCCGAGTACCAGGGGAGGAAAACTGAGACATATTTGAACACGTCTCCCGATCACATGGTTGATCATACTCTGGGTTCCACATGCATGTTTTAGCTGAAGGAAGAATACCTTAAACCTGGGTAGTTGAAACCCGTGGAATGGGTACCATGCAATATGACTTCAAAGGGTCTTCATTTGCTCACCGAACCTCTCCAATCCTATCACTGCTGCGTTTATGCCCCTGTACACATGCTTGATTCTCTTTCGGAGACATAGCAATCCATAGGTTTTAAGATACTTACTAGTCAGGTACATTCTTAGGCGTTTAATATGCGGTGTTGAGTCCATTTCGTTGAGCAAGGAGTAGCTCTTGTCTATTCCATATTTGGCTTAAGGAACTTTATCTGTGCTCATTTCAATCTCTGGTTTTATGCAGCACCCCAACTCACCTTTCCCCTTAAGCAAGCATAAGTTGGTTTTCTAAATTTGAGACCCTGTTCTGTTCTGTAATTCAGTTCCTGTGTAGCCAAGTTTACATTCCGTGTATTACTGATATCTTATGATGTTTCTTTTTCTGTGTGACTTATTTCAGTTAGAATCATCATACCTGAATCCACTCATTGTGCTGCTAAGGGCCTGATGACATAGATTTCATTGCTGAGTGATATTGCTTTGTAAGTAAATACCACAACTTCTTTATCCATTTTTCACTTTCTGCGATGTTGAACTTGTACTGTAAACGAGGTTCTTGTAAACAGAGCGTCCCAAACTTTGGGGTGGCTGTGTCTTTTTGATTTTAATTTCCCTAAGCTATAGGACCATAAGTGGAAGTGCCCTAGGCTCTGTTGCTTTGTTTTTTAGATGTTTCAGGAAACACCATACACTTCTCCCGAGTGTCTGTTGGCAATTTACATCCCGCCCATCAGCATAACAAGGCTCCCAGTTCTCCATGGCCTGTCCTGCCTTTCTGGATTTTACACTTTTTTCAGATGGCCCTTTTGACCGGGGGGACGTGAGACTTCATTGTAGTGCAGATTTCCTTTGCAAGCTTGCTTGGTTGGCCAAAAAGGGCGTATGCGTTTTTTCCTGAATATATTCAGGAAAAAACGCATACGCCCTTTTTGGCCAAGTGCATCATTGTGGACGTTCTGCCTCTTTTCCTATGCTTTCAATGCAATTCCAGTCTACCTCCTGAAATCGGTTTCCTGCAATTCTGCCCCGCTTTCAAGTCCTCTTGGCAGCCTTACTTCAGTCTATTTTTGGACGATAGCTGTCATTTATAACTCTGCAGGTTTGTGAATTACAGTGCCCCTGAGCTCCTTTCTTCAACTCGCTTTCTTGTGAGCTGGCCGCAACACCGCAGGATGGCTTCAGGCCCTAATCTGGTTCCGGCACGGCACGCTGAGCCTTTGGTTATTTCCTCTTCCTGGTGGGAAATGAGAGTTAAATTTGCCCGTCCAGACACCTCCAGCTAGTCTCTCATTGGTTCTCGCTATTCCTGTTCATCTTCCGCAGAAATTGCAAACTGGGCCAAACAGGAGGTTAAAGGCGCTGACTCTCCAAGTGGGGAGAGTGTTAGTAAAGCGTCTGGAATGTTGCACCCGAGTACCAGGGGAGGAAAACTGAGACATATTTGAACACGTCTCCCGATCACATGGTTGATCATACTCTGGGTTCCACATGCATGTTTTAGCTGAAGGAAGAATACCTTAAACCTGGGAGTTGAAACCCGTGGAATGGGTACCATGCAATATGACTTCAAAGGGTCTTCATTTGCTCACCGAACCTCTCCAATCCTATCACTGCTGCGTTTATGCCCCTGTACACATGCTTGATTCTCTTTCGGAGACATAGCAATCCATAGGTTTTAAGATACTTACTAGTCAGGTACATTCTTAGGCGTTTAATATGCGGTGTTGAGTCCATTTCGTTGAGCAAGGAGTAGCTCTTGTCTATTCCATATTTGGCTTAAGGAACTTTATCTGTGCTCATTTCAATCTCTGGTTTTATGCAGCACCCCAACTCACCTTTCCCCTTAAGCAAGCATAAGTTGGTTTTCTAAATTTGAGACCCTGTTCTGTTCTGTAATTCAGTTCCTGTGTAGCCAAGTTTACATTCCGTGTATTACTGATATCTTATGATGTTTCTTTTTCTGTGTGACTTATTTCAGTTAGAATCATCATACCTGAATCCACTCATTGTGCTGCTAAGGGCCTGATGACATAGATTTCATTGCTGAGTGATATTGCTTTGTAAGTAAATACCACAACTTCTTTATCCATTTTTCACTTTCTGCGATGTTGAACTTGTACTGTAAACGAGGTTCTTGTAAACAGAGCGTCCCAAACTTTGGGGTGGCTGTGTCTTTTTGATTTTAATTTCCCTAAGCTATAGGACCATAAGTGGAAGTGCCCTAGGCTCTGTTGCTTTGTTTTTTAGATGTTTCAGGAAACACCATACACTTCTCCCGAGTGTCTGTTGGCAATTTACATCCCGCCCATCAGCATAACAAGGCTCCCAGTTCTCCATGGCCTGTCCTGCCTTTCTGGATTTTACACTTTTTTCAGATGGCCCTTTTGACCGGGGGGAAGTGAGACTTCATTGTAGTGCAGATTTCCTTTGCAAGCTTGCTTGGTTGGCCAAAAAGGGCGTATGCGTTTTTTCCTGAATATATTCAGGAAAAAACGCATACGCCCTTTTTGGCCAAGTGCATCATTGTGGACGTTCTGCCTCTTTTCCTATGCTTTCAATGCAATTCCAGTCTACCTCCTGAAATCGGTTTCCTGCAATTCTGCCCCGCTTTCAAGTCCTCTTGGCAGCCTTACTTCAGTCTATTTTTGGACGATAGCTGTCATTTATAACTCTGCAGGTTTGTGAATTACAGTGCCCCTGAGCTCCTTTCTTCAACTCGCTTTCTTGTGAGCTGGCCGCAACACCGCAGGATGGCTTCAGGCCCTAATCTGGTTCCGGCACGGCACGCTGAGCCTTTGGTTAATTCCTCTTCCTGGTGGGAAATGAGAGTTAAATTTGCCCGTCCAGACACCTCCAGCTAGTCTCTCATTGGTTCTCGCTATTCCTGTTCATCTTCCGCAGAAATTGCAAACTGGGCCAAACAGGAGGTTAAAGGGCTGACTCTCCAAGTGGGGAGAGTGTTAGTAAAGCGTCTGGAATGTTGCACCCGAGTACCAGGGGAGGAAAACTGAGACATATTTGAACACGTCTCCCGATCACATGGTTGATCATACTCTGGGTTCCACATGCATGTTTTAGCTGAAGGAAGAATACCTTAAACCTGGGTAGTTGAAACCCGTGGAATGGGTACCATGCAATATGACTTCAAAGGGTCTTCATTTGCTCACCGAACCTCTCCAATCCTATCACTGCTGCGTTTATGCCCCTGTACACATGCTTGATTCTCTTTCGGAGACATAGCAATCCATAGGTTTTAAGATACTTACTAGTCAGGTACATTCTTAGGCGTTTAATATGCGGTGTTGAGTCCATTTCGTTGAGCAAGGAGTAGCTCTTGTCTATTCCATATTTGGCTTAAGGAACTTTATCTGTGCTCATTTCAATCTCTGGTTTTATGCAGCACCCCAACTCACCTTTCCCCTTAAGCAAGCATAAGTTGGTTTTCTAAATTTGAGACCCTGTTCTGTTCTGTAATTCAGTTCCTGTGTAGCCAAGTTTACATTCCGTGTATTACTGATATCTTATGATGTTTCTTTTTCTGTGTGACTTATTTCAGTTAGAATCATCATACCTGAATCCACTCATTGTGCTGCTAAGGGCCTGATGACATAGATTTCATTGCTGAGTGATATTGCTTTGTAAGTAAATACCACAACTTCTTTATCCATTTTTCACTTTCTGCGATGTTGAACTTGTACTGTAAACGAGGTTCTTGTAAACAGAGGCGTCCCAAACTTTGGGGTGGCTGTGTCTTTTTGATTTTAATTTCCCTAAGCTATAGGACCATAAGTGGAAGTGCCCTAGGCTCTGTTGCTTTGTTTTTTAGATGTTTCAGGAAACACCATACACTTCTCCCGAGTGTCTGTTGGCAATTTACATCCCGCCCATCAGCATAACAAGGCTCCCAGTTCTACATGGCCTGTCCTGCCTTTCTGGATTTTACACTTTTTTCAGATGGCCCTTTTGACCGGGGGGAAGTGAGACTTCATTGTAGTGCAGATTTCCTTTGCAAGCTTGCTTGGTTGGCCAAAAAGGGCGTATGCGTTTTTTCCTGAATATATTCAGGAAAAAACGCATACGCCCTTTTTGGCCAAGTGCATCATTGTGGACGTTCTGCCTCTTTTCCTATGCTTTCAATGCAATTCCAGTCTACCTCCTGAAATCGGTTTCCTGCAATTCTGCCCCGCTTTCAAGTCCTCTTGGCAGCCTTACTTCAGTATATTTTTGGACGATAGCTGTCATTTATAACTCTGCAGGTTTGTGAATTACAGTGCCCCTGAGCTCCTTTCTTCAACTCGCTTTCTTGTGAGCTGGCCGCAACACCGCAGGATGGCTTCAGGCCCTAATCTGGTTCCGGCACGGCACGCTGAGCCTTTGGTTAATTCCTCTTCCTGGTGGGAAATGAGAGTTAAATTTGCCCGTCCAGACACCTCCAGCTAGTCTCTCATTGGTTCTCGCTATTCCTGTTCATCTTCCGCAGAAATTGCAAACTGGGCCAAACAGGAGGTTAAAGGGCTGACTCTCCAAGTGGGGAGAGTGTTAGTAAAGCGTCTGGAATGTTGCACCCGAGTACCAGGGGAGGAAAACTGAGACATATTTGAACACGTCTCCCGATCACATGGTTGATCATACTCTGGGTTCCACATGCATGTTTTAGCTGAAGGAAGAATACCTTAAACCTGGGAGTTGAAACCCGTGGAATGGGTACCATGCAATATGACTTCAAAGGGTCTTCATTTGCTCACCGAACCTCTCCAATCCTATCACTGCTGCGTTTATGCCCCTGTACACATGCTTGATTCTCTTTCGGAGACATAGCAATCCATAGGTTTTAAGATACTTACTAGTCAGGTACATTCTTAGGCGTTTAATATGCGGTGTTGAGTCCATTTCGTTGAGCAAGGAGTAGCTCTTGTCTATTCCATATTTGGCTTAAGGAACTTTATCTGTGCTCATTTCAATCTCTGGTTTTATGCAGCACCCCAACTCACCTTTCCCCTTAAGCAAGCATAAGTTGGTTTTCTAAATTTGAGACCCTGTTCTGTTCTGTAATTCAGTTCCTGTGTAGCCAAGTTTACATTCCGTGTATTACTGATATCTTATGATGTTTCTTTTTCTGTGTGACTTATTTCAGTTAGAATCATCATACCTGAATCCACTCATTGTGCTGCTAAGGGCCTGATGACATAGATTTCATTGCTGAGTGATATTGCTTTGTAAGTAAATACCACAACTTCTTTATCCATTTTTCACTTTCTGCGATGTTGAACTTGTACTGTAAACGAGGTTCTTGTAAACAGAGCGTCCCAAACTTTGGGGTGGCTGTGTCTTTTTGATTTTAATTTCCCTAAGCTATAGGACCATAAGTGGAAGTGCCCTAGGCTCTGTTGCTTTGTTTTTTAGATGTTTCAGGAAACACCATACACTTCTCCCGAGTGTCTGTTGGCAATTTACATCCCGCCCATCAGCATAACAAGGCTCCCAGTTCTCCATGGCCTGTCCTGCCTTTCTGGATTTTACACTTTTTTCAGATGGCCCTTTTGACCGTGGGAAGTGAGACTTCATTGTAGTGCAGATTTCCTTTGCAAGCTTGCTTGGTTGGCCAAAAAGGGCGTATGCGTTTTTTCCTGAATATATTCAGGAAAAAACGCATACGCCCTTTTTGGCCAAGTGCATCATTGTGGACGTTCTGCCTCTTTTCCTATGCTTTCAATGCAATTCCAGTCTACCTCCTGAAATCGGTTTCCTGCAATTCTGCCCCGCTTTCAAGTCCTCTTGGCAGCCTTACTTCAGTCTATTTTTGGACGATAGCTGTCATTTATAACTCTGCAGGTTTGTGAATTACAGTGCCCCTGAGCTCCTTTCTTCAACTCGCTTTCTTGTGAGCTGGCCGCAACACCGCAGGATGGCTTCAGGCCCTAATCTGGTTCCGGCACGGCACGCTGAGCCTTTGGTTATTTCCTCTTCCTGGTGGGAAATGAGAGTTAAATTTGCCCGTCCAGACACCTCCAGCTAGTCTCTCATTGGTTCTCGCTATTCCTGTTCATCTTCCGCAGAAATTGCAAACTGGGCCAAACAGGAGGTTAAAGGGCTGACTCTCCAAGTGGGGAGAGTGTTAGTAAAGCGTCTGGAATGTTGCACCCGAGTACCAGGGGAGGAAAACTGAGACATATTTGAACACGTCTCCCGATCACATGGTTGATCATACTCTGGGTTCCACATGCATGTTTTAGCTGAAGGAAGAATACCTTAAACCTGGGTAGTTGAAACCCGTGGAATGGGTACCATGCAATATGACTTCAAAGGGTCTTCATTTGCTCACCGAACCTCTCCAATCCTATCACTGCTGCGTTTATGCCCCTGTACACATGCTTGATTCTCTTTCGGAGACATAGCAATCCATAGGTTTTAAGATACTTACTAGTCAGGTACATTCTTAGGCGTTTAATATGGGGTGTTGAGTCCATTTCGTTGAGCAAGGAGTAGCTCTTGTCTATTCCATATTTGGCTTAAGGAACTTTATCTGTGCTCATTTCAATCTCTGGTTTTATGCAGCACCCCAACTCACCTTTCCCCTTAAGCAAGCATAAGTTGGTTTTCTAAATTTGAGACCCTGTTCTGTTCTGTAATTCAGTTCCTGTGTAGCCAAGTTTACATTCCGTGTATTACTGATATCTTATGATGTTTCTTTTTCTGTGTGACTTATTTCAGTTAGAATCATCATACCTGAATCCACTCATTGTGCTGCTAAGGGCCTGATGACATAGATTTCATTGCTGAGTGATATTGCTTTGTAAGTAAATACCACAACTTCTTTATCCATTTTTCACTTTCTGCGATGTTGAACTTGTACTGTAAACGAGGTTCTTGTAAACAGAGGCGTCCCAAACTTTGGGGTGGCTGTGTCTTTTTGATTTTAATTTCCCTAAGCTATAGGACCATAAGTGGAAGTGCCCTAGGCTCTGTTGCTTTGTTTTTTAGATGTTTCAGGAAACACCATACACTTCTCCCGAGTGTCTGTTGGCAATTTACATCCCGCCCATCAGCATAACAAGGCTCCCAGTTCTCCATGGCCTGTCCTGCCTTTCTGGATTTTACACTTTTTTCAGATGGCCCTTTTGACCGGGGGGAAGTGAGACTTCATTGTAGTGCAGATTTCCTTTGCAAGCTTGCTTGGTTGGCCAAAAAGGGCGTATGCGTTTTTTCCTGAATATATTCAGGAAAAAACGCATACGCCCTTTTTGGCCAAGTGCATCATTGTGGACGTTCTGCCTCTTTTCCTATGCTTTCAATGCAATTCCAGTCTACCTCCTGAAATCGGTTTCCTGCAATTCTGCCCCGCTTTCAAGTCCTCTTGGCAGCCTTACTTCAGTCTATTTTTGGACGATAGCTGTCATTTATAACTCTGCAGGTTTGTGAATTACAGTGCCCCTGAGCTCCTTTCTTCAACTCGCTTTCTTGTGACCTGGCCGCAACACCGCAGGATGGCTTCAGGCCCTAATCTGGTTCCGGCACGGCACGCTGAGCCTTTGGTTATTCCTCTTCCTGGTGGGAAATGAGAGTTAAATTTGCCCGTCCAGACACCTCCAGCTAGTCTCTCATTGGTTCTCGCTATTCCTGTTCATCTTCCGCAGAAATTGCAAACTGGGCCAAACAGGAGGTTAAAGGCGCTGACTCTCCAAGTGGGGAGAGTGTTAGTAAAGCGTCTGGAATGTTGCACCCGAGTACCAGGGGAGGAAAACTGAGACATATTTGAACACGTCTCCCGTTCACATGGTTGATCATACTCTGGGTTCCACATGCATGTTTTAGCTGAAGGAAGAATACCTTAAACCTGGGAGTTGAAACCCGTGGAATGGGTACCATGCAATATGACTTCAAAGGGTCTTCATTTGCTCACCGAACCTCTCCAATCCTATCACTGCTGCGTTTATGCCCCTGTACACATGCTTGATTCTCTTTCGGAGACATAGCAATCCATAGGTTTTAAGATACTTACTAGTCAGGTACATTCTTAGGCGTTTAATATGCGGTGTTGAGTCCATTTCGTTGAGCAAGGAGTAGCTCTTGTCTATTCCATATTTGGCTTAAGGAACTTTATCTGTGCTCATTTCAATCTCTGGTTTTATGCAGCACCCCAACTCACCTTTCCCCTTAAGCAAGCATAAGTTGGTTTTCTAAATTTGAGACCCTGTTCTGTTCTGTAATTCAGTTCCTGTGTAGCCAAGTTTACATTCCGTGTATTACTGATATCTTATGATGTTTCTTTTTCTGTGTGACTTATTTCAGTTAGAATCATCATACCTGAATCCACTCATTGTGCTGCTAAGGGCCTGATGACATAGATTTCATTGCTGAGTGATATTGCTTTGTAAGTAAATACCACAACTTCTTTATCCATTTTTCACTTTCTGCGATGTTGAACTTATACGGTAAACGAGGTTCTTGTAAACAGAGGCGTCCCAAACTTTGGGGTGGCTGTGTCTTTTTGATTTTAATTTCCCTAAGCTATAGGACCATAAGTGGAAGTGCCCTAGGCTCTGTTGCTTTGTTTTTTAGATGTTTCAGGAAACACCATACACTTCTCCCGAGTGTCTGTTGGCAATTTACATCCCGCCCATCAGCATAACAAGGCTCCCAGTTCTCCATGGCCTGTCCTGCCTTTCTGGATTTTACACTTTTTTCAGATGGCCCTTTTGACCGGGGGAAGTGAGACTTCATTGTAGTGCAGATTTCCTTTGCAAGCTTGCTTGGTTGGCCAAAAAGGGCGTATGCGTTTTTTCCTGAATATATTCAGGAAAAAACGCATACGCCCTTTTTGGCCAAGTGCATCATTGTGGACGTTCTGCCTCTTTTCCTATGCTTTCAATGCAATTCCAGTCTACCTCCTGAAATCGGTTTCCTGCAATTCTGCCCCGCTTTCAAGTCCTCTTGGCAGCCTTACTTCAGTCTATTTTTGGACGATAGCTGTCATTTATAACTCTGCAGGTTTGTGAATTACAGTGCCCCTGAGCTCCTTTCTTCAACTCGCTTTCTTTTGAGCTGGCCGCAACACCGCAGGATGGCTTCAGGCCCTAATCTGGTTCCGGCACGGCACGCTGAGCCTTTGGTTAATTCCTCTTCCTGGTGGGAAATGAGAGTTAAATTTGCCCGTCCAGACACCTCCAGCTAGTCTCTCATTGGTTCTCGCTATTCCTGTTCATCTTCCGCAGAAATTGCAAACTGGGCCAAACAGGAGGTTAAAGGCTGACTCTCCAAGTGGGGAGAGTGTTAGTAAAGCGTCTGGAATGTTGCACCCGAGTACCAGGGGAGGAAAACTGAGACATATTTGAACACGTCTCCCGATCACATGGTTGATCATACTCTGGGTTCCACATGCATGTTTTAGCTGAAGGAAGAATACCTTAAACCTGGGAGTTGAAACCCGTGGAATGGGTACCATGCAATATGACTTCAAAGGGTCTTCATTTGCTCACCGAACCTCTCCAATCCTATCACTGCTGCGTTTATGCCCCTGTACACATGCTTGATTCTCTTTCGGAGACATAGCAATCCATAGGTTTTAAGATACTTACTAGTCAGGTACATTCTTAGGCGTTTAATATGCGGTGTTGAGTCCATTTCGTTGAGCAAGGAGTAGCTCTTGTCTATTCCATATTTGGCTTAAGGAACTTTATCTGTGCTCATTTCAATCTCTGGTTTTATGCAGCACCCCAACTCACCTTTCCCCTTAAGCAAGCATAAGTTGGTTTTCTAAATTTGAGACCCTGTTCTGTTCTGTAATTCAGTTCCTGTGTAGCCAAGTTTACATTCCGTGTATTACTGATATCTTATGATGTTTCTTTTTCTGTGTGACTTATTTCAGTTAGAATCATCATACCTGAATCCACTCATTGTGCTGCTAAGGGCCTGATGACATAGATTTCATTGCTGAGTGATATTGCTTTGTAAGTAAATACCACAACTTCTTTATCCATTTTTCACTTTCTGCGATGTTGAACTTGTACTGTAAACGAGGTTCTTGTAAACAGAGGCGTCCCAAACTTTGGGGTGGCTGTGTCTTTTTGATTTTAATTTCCCTAAGCTATAGGACCATAAGTGGAAGTGCCCTAGGCTCTGTTGCTTTGTTTTTTAGATGTTTCAGGAAACACCATACACTTCTCCCGAGTGTCTGTTGGCAATTTACATCCCGCCCATCAGCATAACAAGGCTCCCAGTTCTCCATGGCCTGTCCTGCCTTTCTGGATTTTACACTTTTTTCAGATGGCCCTTTTGACCGGGGGGAAGTGAGACTTCATTGTAGTGCAGATTTCCTTTGCAAGCTTGCTTGGTTGGCCAAAAAGGGCGTATGCGTTTTTTCCTGAATATATTCAGGAAAAAACGCATACGCCCTTTTTGGCCAAGTGCATCATTGTGGACGTTCTGCCTCTTTTCCTATGCTTTCAATGCAATTCCAGTCTACCTCCTGAAATCGGTTTCCTGCAATTCTGCCCCGCTTTCAAGTCCTCTTGGCAGCCTTACTTCAGTCTATTTTTGGACGATAGCTGTCATTTATAACTCTGCAGGTTTGTGAATTACAGTGCCCCTGAGCTCCTTTCTTCAACTCGCTTTCTTTTGAGCTGGCCGCAACACCGCAGGATGGCTTCAGGCCCTAATCTGGTTCCGGCACGGCACGCTGAGCCTTTGGTTATTTCCTCTTCCTGGTGGGAAATGAGAGTTAAATTTGCCCGTCCAGACACCTCCAGCTAGTCTCTCATTGGTTCTCGCTATTCCTGTTCATCTTCCGCAGAAATTGCAAACTGGGCCAAACAGGAGGTTAAAGGGCTGACTCTCCAAGTGGGGAGAGTGTTAGTAAAGCGTCTGGAATGTTGCACCCGAGTACCAGGGGAGGAAAACTGAGACATATTTGAACACGTCTCCCGATCACATGGTTGATCATACTCTGGGTTCCACATGCATGTTTTAGCTGAAGGAAGAATACCTTAAACCTGGAGTTGAAACCCGTGGAATGGGTACCATGCAATATGACTTCAAAGGGTCTTCATTTGCTCACCGAACCTCTCCAATCCTATCACTGCTGCGTTTATGCCCCTGTACACATGCTTGATTCTCTTTCAGAGACATAGCAATCCATAGGTTTTAAGATACTTACTAGTCAGGTACATTCTTAGGCGTTTAATATGCGGTGTTGAGTCCATTTCGTTGAGCAAGGAGTAGCTCTTGTCTATTCCATATTTGGCTTAAGGAACTTTATCTGTGCTCATTTCAATCTCTGGTTTTATGCAGCACCCCAACTCACCTTTCCCCTTAAGCAAGCATAAGTTGGTTTTCTAAATTTGAGACCCTGTTCTGTTCTGTAATTCAGTTCCTGTGTAGCCAAGTTTACATTCCGTGTATTACTGATATCTTATGATGTTTCTTTTTCTGTGTGACTTATTTCAGTTAGAATCATCATACCTGAATCCACTCATTGTGCTGCTAAGGGCCTGATGACATAGATTTCATTGCTGAGTGATATTGCTTTGTAAGTAAATACCACAACTTCTTTATCCATTTTTCACTTTCTGCGATGTTGAACTTGTACTGTAAACGAGGTTCTTGTAAACAGAGCCGTCCCAAACTTTGGGGTGGCTGTGTCTTTTTGATTTTAATTTCCCTAAGCTATAGGACCATAAGTGGAAGTGCCCTAGGCTCTGTTGCTTTGTTTTTTAGATGTTTCAGGAAACACCATACACTTCTCCCGAGTGTCTGTTGGCAATTTACATCCCGCCCATCAGCATAACAAGGCTCCCAGTTCTCCATGGCCTGTCCTGCCTTTCTGGATTTTACACTTTTTTCAGATGGCCCTTTTGACCGGGGGGAAGTGAGACTTCATTGTAGTGCAGATTTCCTTTGCAAGCTTGCTTGGTTGGCCAAAAAGGGCGTATGCGTTTTTTCCTGAATATATTCAGGAAAAAACGCATACGCCCTTTTTGGCCAAGTGCATCATTGTGGACGTTCTGCCTCTTTTCCTATGCTTTCAATGCAATTCCAGTCTACCTCCTGAAATCGGTTTCCTGCAATTCTGCCCCGCTTTCAAGTCCTCTTGGCAGCCTTACTTCAGTCTATTTTTGGACGATAGCTGTCATTTATAACTCTGCAGGTTTGTGAATTACAGTGCCCCTGAGCTCCTTTCTTCAACTCGCTTTCTTGTGAGCTGGCCGCAACACCGCAGGATGGCTTCAGGCCCTAATCTGGTTCCGGCACGGCACGCTGAGCCTTTGGTTAATTTCCTCTTCCTGGTGGGAAATGAGAGTTAAATTTGCCCGTCCAGACACCTCCAGCTAGTCTCTCATTGGTTCTCGCTATTCCTGTTCATCTTCCGCAGAAATTGCAAACTGGGCCAAACAGGAGGTTAAAGGCGCTGACTCTCCAAGTGGGGAGAGTGTTAGTAAAGCGTCTGGAATGTTGCACCCGAGTACCAGGGTACGAAAACTGAGACATATTTGAACACGTCTCCCGATCACATGGTTGATCATACTCTAGGTTCCACATGCATGTTTTAGCTGAAGGAAGAATACCTTAAACCTGGGTAGTTGAAACCCGTGGAATGGGTACCATGCAATATGACTTCAAAGGGTCTTCATTTGCTCACCGAACCTCTCCAATCCTATCACTGCTGCGTTTATGCCCCTGTACACATGCTTGATTCTCTTTCGGAGACATAGCAATCCATAGGTTTTAAGATACTTACTAGTCAGGTACATTCTTAGGCGTTTAATATGCGGTGTTGAGTCCATTTCGTTGAGCAAGGAGTAGCTCTTGTCTATTCCATATTTGGCTTAAGGAACTTTATCTGTGCTCATTTCAATCTCTGGTTTTATGCAGCACCCCAACTCACCTTTACCCTTAAGCAAGCATAAGTTGGTTTTCTAAATTTGAGACCCTGTTCTGTTCTGTAATTCAGTTCCTGTGTAGCCAAGTTTACATTCCGTGTATTACTGATATCTTATGATGTTTCTTTTTCTGTGTGACTTATTTCAGTTAGAATCATCATACCTGAATCCACTCATTGTGCTGCTAAGGGCCTGATGACATAGATTTCATTGCTGAGTGATATTGCTTTGTAAGTAAATACCACAACTTCTTTATCCATTTTTCACTTTCTGCGATGTTGAACTTGTACTGTAAACGAGGTTCTTGTAAACAGAGGCGTCCCAAACTTTGGGGTGGCTGTGTCTTTTTGATTTTAATTTCCCTAAGCTATAGGACCATAAGTGGCAGTGCCCTAGGCTCTGTTGCTTTGTTTTTTAGATGTTTCAGGAAACACCATACACTTCTCCCGAGTGTCTGTTGGCAATTTACATCCCGCCCATCAGCATAACAAGGCTCCCAGTTCTCCATGGCCTGTCCTGCCTTTCTGGATTTTACACTTTTTTCAGATGGCCCTTTTGACCGGGGGGAAGTGAGACTTCATTGTAGTGCAGATTTCCTTTGCAAGCTTGCTTGGTTGGCCAAAAAGGGCGTATGCGTTTTTTCCTGAATATATTCAGGAAAAAACGCATACGCCCTTTTTGGCCAAGTGCATCATTGTGGACGTTCTGCCTCTTTTCCTATGCTTTCAATGCAATTCCAGTCTACCTCCTGAAATCGGTTTCCTGCAATTCTGCCCCGCTTTCAAGTCCTCTTGGCAGCCTTACTTCAGTCTATTTTTGGACGATAGCTGTCATTTATAACTCTGCAGGTTTGTGAATTACAGTGCCCCTGAGCTCCTTTCTTCAACTCGCTTTCTTGTGAGCTGGCCGCAACACCGCAGGATGGCTTCAGGCCCTAATCTGGTTCCGGCACGGCACGCTGAGCCTTTGGTTAATTTCCTCTTCCTGGTGGGAAATGAGAGTTAAATTTGCCCGTCCAGACACCTCCAGCTAGTCTCTCATTGGTTCTCGCTATTCCTGTTCATCTTCCGCAGAAATTGCAAACTGGGCCAAACAGGAGGTTAAAGGGACTGACTCTCCAAGTGGGGAGAGTGTTAGTAAAGCGTCTGGAATGTTGCACCCGAGTACCAGGGGAGGAAAACTGAGACATATTTGAACACGTCTCCCGATCACATGGTTGATCATACTCTGGGTTCCACATGCATGTTTTAGCTGAAGGAAGAATACCTTAAACCTGGGTAGTTGAAACCCGTGGAATGGGTACCATGCAATATGACTTCAAAGGGTCTTCATTTGCTCACCGAACCTCTCCAATCCTATCACTGCTGCGTTTATGCCCCTGTACACATGCTTGATTCTCTTTCGGAGACATAGCAATCCATAGGTTTTAAGATACTTACTAGTCAGGTACATTCTTAGGCGTTTAATATGCGGTGTTGAGTCCATTTCGTTGAGCAAGGAGTAGCTCTTGTCTATTCCATATTTGGCTTAAGGAACTTTATCTGTGCTCATTTCAATCTCTGGTTTTATGCAGCACCCCAACTCACCTTTCCCCTTAAGCAAGCATAAGTTGGTTTTCTAAATTTGAGACCCTGTTCTGTTCTGTAATTCAGTTCCTGTGTAGCCAAGTTTACATTCCGTGTATTACTGATATCTTATGATGTTTCTTTTTCTGTGTGACTTATTTCAGTTAGAATCATCATACCTGAATCCACTCATTGTGCTGCTAAGGGCCTGATGACATAGATTTCATTGCTGAGTGATATTGCTTTGTAAGTAAATACCACAACTTCTTTATCCATTTTTCACTTTCTGCGATGTTGAACTTGTACTGTAAACGAGGTTCTTGTAAACAGAGGCCGTCCCAAACTTTGGGGTGGCTGTGTCTTTTTGATTTTAATTTCCCTAAGCTATAGGACCATAAGTGGAAGTGCCCTAGGCTCTGTTGCTTTGTTTTTTAGATGTTTCAGGAAACACCATACACTTCTCCCGAGTGTCTGTTGGCAATTTACATCCCGCCCATCAGCATAACAAGGCTCCCAGTTCTCCATGGCCTGTCCTGCCTTTCTGGATTTTACACTTTTTTCAGATGGCCCTTTTGACCGGGGGGAAGTGAGACTTCATTGTAGTGCAGATTTCCTTTGCAAGCTTGCTTGGTTGGCCAAAAAGGGCGTATGCGTTTTTTCCTGAATATATTCAGGAAAAAACGCATACGCCCTTTTTGGCCAAGTGCATCATTGTGGACGTTCTGCCTCTTTTCCTATGCTTTCAATGCAATTCCAGTCTACCTCCTGAAATCGGTTTCCTGCAATTCTGCCCCGCTTTCAAGTCCTCTTGGCAGCCTTACTTCAGTCTATTTTTGGACGATAGCTGTCATTTATAACTCTGCAGGTTTGTGAATTACAGTGCCCCTGAGCTCCTTTCTTCAACTCGCTTTCTTGTGAGCTGGCCGCAACACCGCAGGATGGCTTCAGGCCCTAATCTGGTTCCGGCACGGCACGCTGAGCCTTTGGTTATTTCCTCTTCCTGGTGGGAAATGAGAGTTAAATTTGCCCGTCCAGACACCTCCAGCTAGTCTCTCATTGGTTCTCGCTATTCCTGTTCATCTTCCGCAGAAATTGCAAACTGGGCCAAACAGGAGGTTAAATGGACTGACTCTCCAAGTGGGGAGAGTGTTAGTAAAGCGTCTGGAATGTTGCACCCGAGTACCAGGGGAGGAAAACTGAGACATATTTGAACACGTCTCCCGTTCACATGGTTGATCATACTCTGGGTTCCACATGCATGTTTTAGCTGAAGGAAGAATACCTTAAACCTGGAGAGTTGAGACCCGTGTAATGGGTACCATGCAATATGACTTCAAAGGGTCTTCATTTGCTCACCGAACCTCTCCAATCCTATCACTGCTGCGTTTATGCCCCTGTACACACTCTTGATTCTCTTTCGGAGACATAGCAATCCATAGGTTTTAAGATACTTACTAGTCAGGTACATTCTTAGGCGTTTAATATGGGGTGTTGAGTCCATTTCGTTGAGCAAGGAGTAGCTCTTGTCTATTCCATATTTGGCTTAAGGAACTTTATCTGTGCTCATTTCAATCTCTGGTTTTATGCAGCACCCCAACTCACCTTCCCCTTAAGCAAGCATAAGTTGGTTTTCTAAACTTGAGACACTGTTCTGTTTTGTAATTCAGTTCATGTGTAGCCAAGTTCACATTCTGTGTATTAGTGATACCTTATGATGTTTCTTTTCTGTGTGACTTATTTCAGTTCGAATCATCATACCTGAATCCACTCATTATGCTGCTACGGGCCTGATGACATAGATTTCATTGCTGAGTGATATTGCATTGTACGTAAGTACCACAAGTTCTTTATCCATTTTTCACTTTCTGCGATATTGAACTTGTACTGTAAACGAGGTTCTTGTAAACAGAGCCGTCCCAAACTTTGGGGTGGCTGTGTCTTTTTGATTTTAATTTCCCTAAGCTATAGGACCATAAGTGGAAGTGCCCTAGGCTCTGTTGCTTTGTTTTTTAGATGTTTCAGGAAACACCATACACTTCTCCAGAGTGGCTGTTGGCAATTTACATCCCGCCCATCAGCATAAGAAGGCTCCCAGTTCTCCATGGCCTGTCGTGCCTTTATGGATTTTACACTTTTTTCAGATGGCCCTTTTGACCAGGTGGAAGTGAGACTTCATTGTAGTGCAGATTTCCTTTGCAAGCTTGCTTGGTTGGCCAAAAAGTGCGTATGCGTTTTTTCCTGAATATATTCAGGAAAAAACGCATACGCCCTTTTTGGCCAAGTGCATCATTGTCGAGTTTCTGACTCTCTTCATATGCTTTCAATGCAATTCCAGTCTACCTCCTGAAATCGGTTTCCTGCAATTCTGCCTTGCTTCAATGCCTCTTCATAGCCTTACCTCAATATATTTTTAAAAAATAGTTGGCCTTTATAACTCTGCAGGTTTTTGAATTGCAGTGGCCTTAGCTCCATTTTTTAGCTCTTATTTTTGTGGTCTTGCCCCATAACCACAGGATTCCTTGAAGCCACTATTTTTCTTCTGGGGCACCTTGCTGTGCCTTTGGTTAATTCTTCTTACTGATGTGATATTAGAGTGACATGTGCCCATTGAAACCGCTACAGCTAGTTTCTCACTGGTTCCCCCTATTCCCATTCATCCTCTGCACTAACTGCAGACTGTGCGATACCAGAACTTAAAGGCATTGACTCCATGTGGGGATGTTGTTAGTAAAGCGGCTGGAATGTCGATCCGGAGCCCCAGGAGAGGAAAAATGAGGTGCGTTTTAGAAACCTTTCCCGATCATATGGTATACCAGTCGCTGGGTTTCCCAAGCATGGTTTAGCTGTAGGAAGATTCCCTTCAACCTGGAGTGTTGGGACCCTTGGAATGAGTAGCATGAAGTATTGCATTAAACTTTCGGCAGTTGCTCACCAAAGCTCACCAATCCTGTCAGCCCCAAGTGTCCAGCCTTATGTCTTATCCAGCTGTGGGTTTATATGTGGTCAATCCAGGTTGCATCACAGCCCCTGAGCGAATTTTGTAAGAATTTTTCTCTCTTTCATTGTTTCAGCGTTTTGTTTTTAAAATTTATTTCTATAATGGGGTTTAGCTCCTTTTCACTGCTGTGTTTGTGCCGCTCTGCACACACTTGATTCCCTTATGGAGATATATCAATACATGGGTTTTAAGATTCTTATTCCTCAGATATATTTCTCTGCGGTGTATAGGGTGTGTTGAGGGCCTGTTCATTGAGCAAGGTGTAGATCTTGTCTAATACCTATTTGGTTTATTGAACGGTATCTGTGCTAATTTCAAACTCTGGTTTTATGCATCACCCCACCTCTCCTTTCCCCTTAAGCTGACATAAGTGTGTTTTCTAAATGTGAGACACTGTTCTGTTCTGTAATTCATTTCTTGTGCAGCCATATTTACCCTCCCTCTATAAGTGATATCTTATGATATGTTTCTTTTTCTGTTTGACTTATTTCAAGTAGTATTATCGGACCTAAATCCACTCTTTATCCTTCTACTAGCCTTATTACATTGATTTCATGGTGAAGAGATATTCCATTGTACATAAGTACCACATCTTCTTTATCCATTGTTCTCTTTCCTGGGATATTTAAGGTGTACTGAAGTTGAGGTTCTTGTAAACAGAGTAGCCCTAAACTGTGGTGTGCTTGTGTCTTGTTGATTTTTAGACTTCCCTAGATATACTCCCATGATTGGAAGTGTCCTATGCTCTGTAGCTCTGTTTTTTAGATTGATTTAGGAACCACCATACACTTCTCCAGAGTGGCTCTCGGCAGTTCACACACTGCCCATCAGCGTATAAAGGCTCCCTGTTCTCCATGGCCTGTCCTGCATTTCTGGTTTTTACAAATTTTTTTAGGATGGCCCTTTTGACCGGTGGGAAGTGAGACTTCTTGTTGTGCACATTTGCATTGCTTGCTTGCTTCGTTGCCCATAAAGTGCGTATGCGTTTTTTTCCTGGATATAATCAGGAAAAAAACGCATACGCCCTTTTGGGCCAACTGCATCATTGTCGAAATTCTGCCGCTTTTCATGTGCGTTAAAGACGAGTCCAATCTATCTCTTGAAATCTGTTTCTTGCAATTCTGTCTTGCATTCAGATCCTCTTCTTTGCCTTACCTCAACATATTTTGGACGTTAGTTTTCATTTATAACTCTGCAGGTTTGTGAATTGCAGTGACCCTGAGCTCCATTTTTTAAGTTGCTCTTTTGTGAGCTGGCCTCAAACCCGCAGGATTGCTTCAGGCCCTATTTTGGCTCCGGCGAGGCAGGCTGAGCCTTTCTTTAATTCTTATTCTTAATGGGAAATTAGAGTGATATGTGCCCGTCCAAACCCCTACAACTCTTCTCTCATTGGTTCCCCCTCTTCCCGTTCATCCTCCTCACAATTTTGCAAAATGTGTGAAACAGAAGTTTAAATGTGCTGATTCTCCAAGTGGGGAGATTCTAAGTAGCGTGGCTGGAATGGTGAACAGGAGCACCAGGAGAGGATAAATGAGGTGCATTTTAGACACATCTCCCGATCACATGGTGTACAGTCCTCTGGGTTTTCCATGCATGTTTTAGCTGTAGGAAGATCCCTTGAACCTGCAGATTTGGGACCCATTGAATGGGTACCAGGTAGTATTACTTTAAGGGTGTGCATTTCCTCACCCAACCTCACATTTCTCTTAGCGCAAACAGTTTCCAGCCTTATGTCTCATCCTGCTGTGGGTCTAGATGTGTTCAATCCATGTTGCATCACCGTCCCTGAGGAAAAGTTGTAAGAGGTTTTCTCTGTCTCTCTGTCGTTTATTTTTTTCAATTTATTACTATATTGGTTACAGCTGATTTTCAAAGCTCTGTTTCTTGCTGCTGTACATCCACTTGATTCACGTACAGAGAGACATCAATAAATTCTTTTTCAGATTCTTACCAGTCGTATATATTCTTTTCCGGTGACTTGAGTGTGCTGAGTGCAGTTCTTTTAGCTACCGTGTAGGCCTTGTTGATTATCAGTTTGGTATTTGGAATGGTATCTTTGCTAATTTCAACCCTCCTGGATGATGCCTCACCCCTCCCCACCTTTTCCCGTTTAGCAGCCTTATGCGTGTTTTCTACATATTTTGACTATGTTTTGTTTTGTAATTTATTTCATGTGTAGCCATTTTGGATTCCACCTTTAAGTGATATCTTATGATATGTGTCTTTTTCTTTTTGAATTCTGTCACTTAGAATGATCATACGTAACTCCTCCGGAGTTGTTACAAACTGGCCATATTTCATTGATTTCCAGGCTGAATAATATTCCACTCTACCTAAGTACCACATCTCTATCCATTTTTTCCCTCCAGAGACATTTAAGTTATATCCTAGTCGAGGATCTTTTAAACAGAGAGGGGGTAAACATTGGGGTGCCTGTGTCCTCTCGATTTTTGTTTTTCCCAAGATATACGCCCATGAGTGCAAGTGCCCTATGCTCTGTAGCTCATTTTTTAGATGCTTTAGTAAACACAATACACTTCTCCAGAATGGCCGTTGGCAATATACATTTCCACTATAAGTCTCACAGGGCTCCCTCTTCTCGTTGCCCTGTCCTGCATTTCTGTTGTTTACGCTTTATGAGGATGGCTCTTCTGACTGATGCGAAGTGATATCTTTTTGTAGTATTGACTTCCAGTGCCCACCTGTTTGGTTGGCTAAAAAAGTGTATGCCCTTTTCTTGAATATATACAGAAAAGAACGCATACACCCTTTTTGGCCAACTGCAATGTTGGCAATGTTCAGCTCCTTTTCTTGTGCTTAATGGCGAGTCCTTTCTACCTCCTCAAATCCCTTTCCTGCCATTCTCCCTTGCTTACAAGTCCTTTTCTCTGACTTTCCTCAAGACATTTTTCAGTGATGGATATTTTCAACTCTGCAGTTTTGTGAATTTTACTGCCCCTGAGTTCCATTTGTTCAACTCGTGTTTATGGGAACAGGCCACAAAGCAGCGGGATTTCCTCAAGCCCTATACTGTTTCCATGGCAACCCTAGCCTTTGGTCAATTCGTCTTCCTGATTGGAAATTAGAGTGACATGTGCCTTGTCTGAACACCTAGGACTTGTCTCTCATTGTTCCTCATCCTTCCGCTTCATCCTCTGGACAAATTCCAAACTGTACGCAACAGGATGTTGACAGTGCTGACATCTCCAAGTGGGGAGACTGTTAGTAAAGACGCTGGAGGGGTGAACCCGAGCACCAGGAGATGAGGAGATGATATGCCTTTTCCAAACTCTTCCCGATCAGACGGTATACCATCCTCTGGGTGTGACAGACATGTTTTAGCAGTAGGAAGAGTCCCATTCATGTAAGGAGAACACCAGGTCTTTTTCAAAATCAGTGTCTCCCCGAAACCCAAACTGGGGAAGTTTTTAAGCTACGGCTACACATATGTTCATTAAGGGCCTTGGGAAGTAGGCAGAGTCCAAACTTTAGATGATTGAAGTCTTCAGGGTCAGAAGCACTCACCACCAGCTTCCCTTAGGCTACACTTTAACTGTCATTGATAGATGATGTCAATAAAAATATCTATTCTTTTTCAGATTATTTCCCCTTATAGGTTATTGCAAAATGTTGAGTGTAGTTCCCTGTGCTATACAGTAGTTCCTTGTTGATGATCTATTTTATACATAGCAGTGTGTATGTGTTCATTCCAAACTGTTAATTTATCCCTCCTCCCACCTTTCCCCTTTGGTAATAATAAATTATAAGATTTTATACTTCTCAGAAATGGGGGAGCTGAAAGAGAGGTATCATTTTCAATGGAAAAGCATTTAAAACAAGATTGAAGGTTTAACCAAGATTATTAGCTGTACATCCTTGGAAAGAAATCACTTCGTTTCTCTAATATTGACCTGACAAATAAGACAAACCTTTTCACTGAACTTGCTTATAAAAAGTGATGGAAATATCAAATGGAAGTGTTAAAAACATCTTATTTTACCCGAGCCTTATACACTGTTCTATGTTAACTACAGTTTGGCTCACACATCTGTTCATTGAGGTTACAATAGTCTCAATTTCTGTTACTGATCCTCCAGAGTGGACCCCAACAAGTGTCCCCCTGCCCAGTGTCATTGGGGCCAACAGATCGAGACTGAGTTTGGTTCACAAGCAAAGGAAACTTTATATTTTGATCAGAGAATGGAGAGGTGAGAGCATGCACTACCCCGTGGGCTGTGGGCTGGGCTGCTGTGTAGAGATCCTGTCAGAGTCAGTGGGAGGGAGGGAGGCGGCGGAGCTCTCGAGGGCCGGGTTGGCTGTAGCTCAGGCTCTATATCGTGGAGTCTGCACTGGGCCCCAGGAGCTGAGGTGTCGACCCAGCCATTCTGCACTAGGAAATCTGGTCTGAAGTGCCGGGTGTGGAACCTCTGCATGCGGGACCCTAGGAGCACGTGAAATTAGACAAAGCACAAAGGATAAAAAAGGTTAGACTTGACTTTATTGCCCAGATTCTATTTTTATCTCCCAGGGATTTTTAATGGGCTTTGCTGGGGACAAACCCCTCCTCTGCCTTTTGTCCCGTTCCTCATTCTTGGAGTGCTGAGGGTGCAGACCCTTCTTCTGTAACTGCTGAGTGCTGAGTTGGGAGCCCTCATACCCTGGGGCGAGGGTCAGAGCTTCTCCCCAGCAGCCTCCCGGTGACGTTGATTGTCCCCAGGACCCCTGCCTCCCTGCTCGTCCACCTGAGCACCAGCATTGGAAGTGTTATAGATTCTAATGACCTTTAAGGGTCCAGGAAAGAGATGTGCAGAGACGCTGTGGGGGCCGGTTTCACCCCGCCCCACATTTGTTCGGCCACCTTAGGCTGACCGTCTCTGCCAGCCTAGATGCTCTGACCAGTAGTCTGCGCTTTCTTCAAGTTAGGCCCCTGAATTAACGTACAAACAGCACCAGGTGTCAGAGCCCTGCCCGCTCAAATCCCAGACAGTCCAGGGTCAGTGGTGATCAAGGACCATGATGGCTACTGAGTCAACAGCCTTTTGAAGTAAACAGGAGTCCAGCCGGTCTTATTGGCCACCATCATCACGGTGTCTGTAGGCTTTTCTATGGTGACAGTGTGGTATACTGTTCCCCCGCCAAGATTATTAGCTCCCCTCTGGGTGCAGTAAGTCCTGCAAGCAGTAGTCTACTCTTTTGGGACACACTCTTGTTGTTTTATGAGAGAAACTCCAGGTCAAGTGATGTTCACACGAGTCGTCATGGTGCCCTGTTGCCCCCGGTTATCTCTCTGGATGTTGGAGTTGGAGGGCCTCCTCACTCGAGGTCGGTGTGCCCACGGAGCGAACCCTGCAACTTCAGGGCATGGTTGGTGGTTAGGATCACCACGTGGGGTCCTTTTCCCTTAGGAGGGAGGTGGCCTTTTGGGCTGCTGATTTCCAGGTTTTTAGATACCGCCAGTATCTTGGCCAGATGTGGCAGTGGGCCAAGCCCCTTAGTGACCGTAGTTTATCCTACCTGGATGGCATTCTTGCATTGTTCCATTTCAAGTGGTCCCAGTTTTTGCACTAATTCTCCAATGGCGATTCACCTTTCACCGGGAATGTAAAGGTCAAAGGGTTTAGCTAAATTAGGGAGTTCCAGGGCAAGGGTCTGAATTGACTGCTCTTTCCATTCTTGAAAGGCCACTTCTGGATTCTATTCAAAAGGATCATCATCTTTTCCTTTCAGTGTTTCATATAGAGGCCCAGCTAGTAGACTGTAGTTAGGGATCCAGAAGCAGCAAACCCTGGCCTCCCCAGGAACCCCTAAGCTGTCTTCTAGTTTTAGAAAGGGGTAAGGCTGAAAATGGTTTCTTCCCTTTCCTGGGATGGGCTTCTCTGACCTTCTGTGAGAATGAAGCCCAGGCAGGTCACCGCAGTCTGTGATATTTGAGCTTTTTCTTGGACAACTTCTATCCTTTATTGGCTTGGTAGTTCAGAGGCCTCCTTAGTAGGGCTGGTGATCAGAATGTCGTCTGCATATTGAAGGAGGGTTTCCTTTTCCAGAGGTAGAACTTTTAGGTCTTTAGCTAAGCTTTCCCCAAAGATGGTGTGGGAATTTTTGCACCCTTGGGGCCAGACGGCCCGGAAGTATTGTTTTAGTTGTATGTTGAGTCCTGCCACTCACAAGCCAAAATTTCTTGTGACTCTGGGACTAATGGAATACAAAAGAAGGCATCATTGAAGACTAATACAGAATACCATGTCCTGGTGGTTGGTAGAATGACCAGCAGGGTGTAGGAATTAGGAGCAACTGGAGGTATATCCTCGGTGGCTTCACTGACTGTCCTGACATCCTTTACCAGGTCCCCAGCAGCCCATGGGGCTCTCGTGGTCAGACCAATCCCAGAATATGGAGCTCACCTGGGCAGGTACCCCACCCCCACCCCAGCCCACGGGGCTCTCGTGGTCAGGCCCCTCCCAGGATACAGAGCTACCCTTGCAGGTACCGTGGCAGGGCTGGGCACACAGGAACCGTGCACATAGCCCTCATTGCAGAGCACCCCCAGCTCACCTGTCGCTCAGAGCTGACACAGAGCACCTCAGAGCAGGACTTGAACTAACAAACAGCAGCTGCGACAGGTCTGTGACCCTGGGCATCACTCCGTGAGGCCTCCCTCCACCTGGTCTTCCAGAGACTTCCACTGCACCCGGGGCACCAGGCCTCTGTCTCCAACCACCACCCACCCCTCCTCTCCCTGACTCCTGGGTTCCTCTCATTAGGAGAGGGTTTTCTTGAAGTTGTCTCCCACTCATGGGCCAGATAAAATGATTAGAAAACAAGCCAAAGCTGCAGCCCCTTGTCTATCCTGACTCTCAGGAGCCCACACCTGTTCCTTGGACCTGGCCGGTTCAGCAAGTTCCATTTTCTGCAACTGTGAGCCCCTGAGGGGTGATGATTGGCTGACCTGGGCAGCCTTACCGTGCCGGCCAGCCCTCCCCAGGTGTGCCTGGGTTGAGATCAATATAAATACCACTCCAGGCAGCAAGAGCCCCTGCAGCCGTGCCTGACGCCATTTTCTCTGCCCTGTCAGCAGTCTCGGGGCTGGGCTGGTGGGAGGGAGTGAGAGGCCACGGCTTTGTGGGTGGCCCAGTGTGAGTGGGGCTCTGCTGGACTTTCTGCAGCAGTTGCCAGGCTGCCACCTGCTAAAGAAGAGGATGTGTCACCCATACCTGCTGCTGGAATTTCTCCCTGGGCAGAGGTGAGGAAGGAAAAAAGCAGTGGGGGCAGGGACAGGACGGGTATCTCAGGCAGGGAAATGGAAATCTTCCAGAAGAGCACCCAGGGCCAGGACCATCCTGGCTGGCCTGCAGGCACCAAGTCGGCCGGCATGCTGTCACTCGTGTGGCTCTATGGCCCTTCCTCTAGGCTTTCAAGTCCTTGTATATATTCAGGTGTTTTACCTGGGACGGGTGGGAATAGTTCAGCAGCAACTGGCCTGGGGCTCAGCTCACGTTTACTCACAGATGCCTCGGCACGGTGCCCCAGCTTTGCAATGAGGACGCTTGTTGCGTGGGGGCTGCTGGCTGAATGGGAGACGATTCCCCACCACTGACCAACTTCAGAATTGTTTACAACTGGAGCAAGTGCCCTGATACGGTTTTCCTCTGTGTAACTGGTGGGTTCTGTGTTTTTTTTCTCTTTTTCGTTTTTGGTTCAAGGTAGATTTTATTCCTCTTTTTTGTATTTACAGATATAAGCATGGAAATAATTTATTCATATAAATACATGTATGTGCAGGGAATAATTGTTTTTTCTGTTTTATTTTTTAAATTTTATTTCTTTTTAATTTTGAATTTTATTTTATATTTTTATACAGCAGGTTCTTATTGGTTATCTATTTTATACATATAAATGTATACATGCCAATCCCAGTCTCTCAACTCCTCCCACCACCACCCCCCCAACAGCTTTCCCCCCTTGTTGTCCATACGTTTGTTGTCTACATCTGTTGCTCTATTTATGCCTTGCAAAATGGTTAATCTGTACAGTTTTTCTAGGTTCCACATATATGCATGAATATACAAGATTTGTTTTTCTCTTTCTGACTTACTTCACTCTGTATGACAGTCTCTAGATCCATCGACGTCTCTACAAATGACCCAATTTCATTCCTTTTCATGGCTTAGTAATATTCCATTTTATATATGTACCACAGCTTTATGCATTCGTCTGTCTGTGGGCATTTAGGTTGCTTCCATTACCTCGATATTGTAAATAGTGATGCAATGAACATTGCGGTGAATGACTCTTTTTGATTTATGGTTTTGTCTGGGTATATGTCCAGTACTGGGATTGCTGTATCATATGGTAATTCTATTGTTAGTTTCTTAAGAAATTCCATATTGTTCTCCATAATGACTGTATCAATTTATATTCCCAACAATAGTGGAAGAGGGTTCCTTTTCTCCACACCCTTTCCAGCATTTTTTGTTTGTAGATTTTCAATGATGCCTATTCTACCAGGTGTGAGGTGATACCTCATTGTTGAATCCATTTCGTTGAGCAAGGGGTAGCTCTTGTCTATTACATATTTGGCTTATGGAACGGTATCTGTGCTAATTTCAAACTCTGCTTTTATGCAGCACCCCAACTCACCTTCCCCCTTAAGCAGGCATAAGTTGGTTTTCTAAACTTGAGACCCTGTTCTGTTTTGTAATTCAGTTCATGTGTAGCCAAGTTCACATTCCGTGTATTAGTGATACCTTATGATGTTTCTTTTTCTGTGTGACTTATTTCACTTAGAATCATCGTGCCTCAATCCACTCATTATGCTGGTACGGGCCTGGTGACATAGATTTCATTGCTGAGTGGTATTCTGTTGTACATAAGTACCGCAACTTCTTTATCCATTATTTGCTCTCTGGGATATTTAACTTGTGCCGTAGAAGAGATTCCTGTAAAAAGAGCCGTCCCAAATTTTGGGGTTGCTGTGTCTTTTTGATATTAATTTCCCTAAGCTATAGGACCATAAGTGGAAGTGCCCTAGGCTCTGTTGCTTTGTTTTTTAGATGTTTCAGGAAACACCATACACTTCTCCCGAGTGTCTGTTGGCAATTTACATCCCGCCCATCAGCATAACAAGGCTCCCAGTTCTCCATGGCCTGTCCTGCCTTTCTGGATTTTACACTTTATTCAGATGGCCCTTTTGACCGGGGGGAAGTGAGACTTCATTGTAGTGCAGATTTCCTTTGCAAGCTTGCTTGGTTGGCCAAAAAGGGCGTATGCGTTTTTTCCTGAATATATTCAGGAAAAAACGCATACGCCCTTTTGGCCAAGTGCATCATTGTGGACGTTCTGCCTCTTTTCCTATGCTTTCAATGCAATTCCAGTCTACCTCCTGAAATCGGTATCCTGCAATTCTGCCCCGCTTTCAAGTCCTCTTGGCAGCCTTACTTCAGTCTATTTTTGGACGATAGCTGTCATTTATAACTCTGCAGGTTTGTGAATTACAGATGCCCCTGAGCTCCTTTCTTCAACTCGCTTTCTTGTGAGCTGGCCGCAACACCGCAGGATGGCTTCAGGCCCTAATCTGGTTCCGGCACGGCACGCTGAGCCTTTGGTTATTTCCTCTTCCTGGTGGGAAATGAGAGTTAAATTTGCCCGTCCAGACACCTCCAGCTAGTCTCTCATTGGTTCTCGCTATTCCTGTTCATCTTCCGCAGAAATTGCAAACTGGGCCAAACAGGAGGTTAAAGGCGCTGACTCTCCAAGTCGGGAGAGTGTTAGTAAAGCGTCTGGAATGTTGCACCCGAGTACCAGGGGAGGAAAACTGAGACATATTTGAACACGTCTCCCATTCACACGGTTGATCATACTCTGGGTTCCACATGCATGTTTTAGCTGAAGGAAGAATACCTTAAACCTGGAGAGTTGAGACCCGTGGAATGGGTACCATGCAATATGACTTCAAAGGGTCTTCATTTGCTCACCGAACCTCTCCAATCCTATCACTGCTGCGTTTATGCCCCTGTACACATGCTTGATTCTCTTTCGGAGACATAGCAATCCATAGGTTTTAAGATACTTACTAGTCAGGTACATTCTTAGGCGTTTAATATGGGGTGTTGAGTCCATTTCGTTGAGCAAGGAGTAGCTCTTGTCTATTCCATATTTGGCTTAAGGAACTTTATCTGTGCTCATTTCAATCTCTGGTTTTATGCAGCACCCCAACTCACCTTTCCCCTTAAGCAAGCATAAGTTGGTTTTCTAAATTTGAGACCCTGTTCTGTTCTGTAATTCAGTTCCTGTGTAGCCAAGTTTACATTCCGTGTATTACTGATATCTTATGATGTTTCTTTTTCTGTGTGACTTATTTCAGTTAGAATCATCATACCTGAATCCACTCATTGTGCTGCTAAGGGCCTGATGACATAGATTTCATTGCTGAGTGATATTGCTTTGTAAGTAAATACCACAACTTCTTTATCCATTTTTCACTTTCTGCGATGTTGAACTTGTACTGTAAACGAGGTTCTTGTAAACAGAGGCGTCCCAAACTTTGGGGTGGCTGTGTCTTTTTGATTTTAATTTCCCTAAGCTATAGGACCATAAGTGGAAGTGCCCTAGGCTCTGTTGCTTTGTTTTTTAGATGTTTCAGGAAACACCATACACTTCTCACAAGTGTCTGTTGGCAATTTACATCCCGCCCATCAGCATAACAAGGCTCCCAGTTCTCCATGGCCTGTCCTGCCTTTCTGGATTTTACACTTTTTTCAGATGGCCCTTTTGACCGGGGGGAAGTGAGACTTCATTGTAGTGCAGATTTCCTTTGCAAGCTTGCTTGGTTGGCCAAAAAGGGCGTATGCGTTTTTTCCTGAATATATTCAGGAAAAAACGCATACGCCCTTTTTGGCCAAGTGCATCATTGTGGACGTTCTGCCTCTTTTCCTATGCTTTCAATGCAATTCCAGTCTACCTCCTGAAATCGGTTTCCTGCAATTCTGCCCCGCTTTCAAGTCCTCTTGGCAGCCTTACTTCAGTCTATTTTTGGACAATAGCTGTCATTTATAACTCTGCAGGTTTGTGAATTACAGTGCCCCTGAGCTCCTTTCTTCAACTCGCTTTCTTGTGAGCTGGCCGCAACACCGCAGGATGGCTTCAGGCCCTAATCTGGTTCCGGCACGGCACGCTGAGCCTTTGGTTAATTCCTCTTCCTGGTGGGAAATGAGAGTTAAATTTGCCCGTCCAGACACCTCCAGCTAGCCTCTCATTGGTTCTCGCTATTCCTGTTCATCTTCCGCAGAAATTGCAAACTGGGCCAAACAGGAGGTTAAAGGCGACTGACTCTCCAAGTGGGGAGAGTGTTAGTAAAGCGTCTGGAATGTTGCACCCGAGTACCAGGGGAGGAAAACTGAGACATATTTGAACACGTCTCCCGATCACATGGTTGATCATACTCTGGGTTCCACATGCATGTTTTAGCTGAAGGAAGAATACCTTAAACCTGGAGTAGTTGAAACCCGTGGAATGGGTACCATGCAATATGACTTCAAAGGGTCTTCATTTGCTCACCGAACCTCTCCAATCCTATCACTGCTGCGTTTATGCCCCTGTACACATGCTTGATTCTCTTTCGGAGACATAGCAATCCATAGGTTTTAAGATACTTACTAGTCAGGTACATTCTTAGGCGTTTAATATGCGGTGTTGAGTCCATTTCGTTGAGCAAGGAGTAGCTCTTGTCTATTCCATATTTGGCTTAAGGAACTTTATCTGTGCTCATTTCAATCTCTGGTTTTATGCAGCACCCCAACTCACCTTTCCCCTTAAGCAAGCATAAGTTGGTTTTCTAAATTTGAGACCCTGTTCTGTTCTGTAATTCAGTTCCTGTGTAGCCAAGTTTACATTCCGTGTATTACTGATATCTTATGATGTTTCTTTTTCTGTGTGACTTATTTCAGTTAGAATCATCATACCTGAATCCACTCATTGTGCTGCTAAGGGCCTGATGACATAGATTTCATTGCTGAGTGATATTGCTTTGTAAGTAAATACCACAACTTCTTTATCCATTTTTCACTTTCTGCGATGTTGAACTTGTACTGTAAACGAGGTTCTTGTAAACAGAGGCGTCCCAAACTTTAGGGTGGCTGTGTCTTTTTGATTTTAATTTCCCTAAGCTATAGGACCATAAGTGGAAGTGCCCTAGGCTCTGTTGCTTTGTTTTTTAGATGTTTCAGGAAACACCATACACTTCTCCCGAGTGTCTGTTGGCAATTTACATCCCGCCCATCAGCATAACAAGGCTCCCAGTTCTCCATGGCCTGTCCTGCCTTTCTGGATTTTACACTTTTTTCAGATGGCCCTTTTGACCGGGGGGAAGTGAGACTTCATTGTAGTGCAGATTTCCTTTGCAAGCTTGCTTGGTTGGCCAAAAAGGGCGTATGCGTTTTTTCCTGAATATATTCAGGAAAAAACGCATACGCCCTTTTTGGCCAAGTGCATCATTGTGGACGTTCTGCCTCTTTTCCTATGCTTTCAATGCAATTCCAGTCTACCTCCTGAAATCGGTTTCCTGCAATTCTGCCCCGCTTTCAAGTCCTCTTGGCAGCCTTACTTCAGTCTATTTTTGGACGATAGCTGTCATTTATAACTCTGCAGGTTTGTGAATTACAGTGCCCCTGAGCTCCTTTCTTCAACTCGCTTTCTTGTGAGCCTGGCCGCAACACCGCAGGATGGCTTCAGGCCCTAATCTGGTTCCGGCACGGCACGCTGAGCCTTTGGTTAATTCCTCTTCCTGGTGGGAAATGAGAGTTAAATTTGCCCGTCCAGACACCTCCAGCTAGTCTCTCATTGGTTCTCGCTATTCCTGTTCATCTTCCGCAGAAATTGCAAACTGGGCCAAACAGGAGGTTAAAGGCGCTGACTCTCCAAGTGGGGAGAGTGTTAGTAAAGCGTCTGGAATGTTGCACCCGAGTACCAGGGGAGGAAAACTGAGACATATTTGAACACGTCTCCCGATCACATGGTTGATCATACTCTGGGTTCCACATGCATGTTTTAGCTGAAGGAAGAATACCTTAAACCTGGAGTAGTTGAAGACCCGTGGAATGGGTACCATGCAATATGACTTCAAAGGGTCTTCATTTGCTCACCGAACCTCTCCAATCCTATCACTGCTGCGTTTATGCCCCTGTACACATGCTTGATTCTCTTTCGGAGACATAGCAATCCATAGGTTTTAAGATACTTACTAGTCAGGTACATTCTTAGGCGTTTAATATGCGGTGTTGAGTCCATTTCGTTGAGCAAGGAGTAGCTCTTGTCTATTCCATATTTGGCTTAAGGAACTTTATCTGTGCTCATTTCAATCTCTGGTTTTATGCAGCACCCCAACTCACCTTTACCCTTAAGCAAGCATAAGTTGGTTTTCTAAATTTGAGACCCTGTTCTGTTCTGTAATTCAGTTCCTGTGTAGCCAAGTTTACATTCCGTGTATTACTGATATCTTATGATGTTTCTTTTTCTGTGTGACTTATTTCAGTTAGAATCATCATACCTGAATCCACTCATTGTGCTGCTAAGGGCCTGATGACATAGATTTCATTGCTGAGTGATATTGCTTTGTAAGTAAATACCACAACTTCTTTATCCATTTTTCACTTTCTGCGATGTTGAACTTGTACTGTAAACGAGGTTCTTGTAAACAGAGCCGTTCCAAACTTTGGGGTGGCTGTGTCTTTTTGATTTTAATTTCCCTAAGCTATAGGACCATAAGTGGAAGTGCCCTAGGCTCTGTTGCTTTGTTTTTTAGATGTTTCAGGAAACACCATACACTTCTCCCGAGTGGTCTGTTGGCAATTTACATCCCGCCCATCAGCATAACAAGGCTCCCAGTTCTCCATGGCCTGTCCTGCCTTTCTGGATTTTACACTTTTTTCAGATGGCCCTTTTGACCGGGGGGAAGTGAGACTTCATTGTAGTGCAGATTTCCTTTGCAAGCTTGCTTGGTTGGCCAAAAAGGGCGTATGCGTTTTTTCCTGAATATATTCAGGAAAAAACGCATACGCCCTTTTTGGCCAAGTGCATCATTGTGGACGTTCTGCCTCTTTTCCTATGCTTTCAATGCAATTCCAGTCTACCTCCTGAAATCGGTTTCCTGCAATTCTGCCCCGCTTTCAAGTCCTCTTGGCAGCCTTACTTCAGTCTATTTTTGGACGATAGCTGTCATTTATAACTCTGCAGGTTTGTGAATTACAGTGCCCCTGAGCTCCTTTCTTCAACTCGCTTTCTTGTGACCTGGCCGCAACACCGCAGGATGGCTTCAGGCCCTAATCTGGTTCCGGCACGGCACGCTGAGCCTTTGGTTAATTTCCTCTTCCTGGTGGGAAATGAGAGTTAAATTTGCCCGTCCAGACACCTCCAGCTAGCCTCTCATTGGTTCTCGCTATTCCTGTTCATCTTCCGCAGAAATTGCAAACTGGGCCAAACAGGAGGTTAAAGGCGACTGACTCTCCAAGTGGGGAGAGTGTTAGTAAAGCGTCTGGAATGTTGCACCCGAGTACCAGGGGAGGAAAACTGAGACATATTTGAACACGTCTCCCGATTCACATGGTTGATCATACTCTGGGTTCCACATGCATGTTTTAGCTGAAGGAAGAATACCTTAAACCTGGAGTAGTTGAGACCCGTGGAATGGGTACCATGCAATATGACTTCAAAGGGTCTTCATTTGCTCACCGAACCTCTCCAATCCTATCACTGCTGCGTTTATGCCCCTGTACACATGCTTGATTCTCTTTCGGAGACATAGCAATCCATAGGTTTTAAGATACTTACTAGTCAGGTACATTCTTAGGCGTTTAATATGCGGTGTTGAGTCCATTTCGTTGAGCAAGGAGTAGCTCTTGTCTATTCCATATTTGGCTTAAGGAACTTTATCTGTGCTCATTTCAATCTCTGGTTTTATGCAGCACCCCAACTCACCTTTACCCTTAAGCAAGCATAAGTTGGTTTTCTAAATTTGAGACCCTGTTCTGTTCTGTAATTCAGTTCCTGTGTAGCCAAGTTTACATTCCGTGTATTACTGATATCTTATGATGTTTCTTTTTCTGTGTGACTTATTTCAGTTAGAATCATCATACCTGAATCCACTCATTGTGCTGCTAAGGGCCTGATGACATAGATTTCATTGCTGAGTGATATTGCTTTGTAAGTAAATACCACAACTTCTTTATCCATTTTTCACTTTCTGCGATGTTGAACTTGTACTGTAAACGAGGTTCTTGTAAACAGAGCCGTTCCAAACTTTGGGGTGGCTGTGTCTTTTTGATTTTAATTTCCCTAAGCTATAGGACCATAAGTGGAAGTGCCCTAGGCTCTGTTGCTTTGTTTTTTAGATGTTTCAGGAAACACCATACACTTCTCCCGAGTGTCTGTTGGCAATTTACATCCCGCCCATCAGCATAACAAGGCTCCCAGTTCTCCATGGCCTGTCCTGCCTTTCTGGATTTTACACTTTTTTCAGATGGCCCTTTTGACCGGGGGGAAGTGAGACTTCATTGTAGTGCAGATTTCCTTTGCAAGCTTGCTTGGTTGGCCAAAAAGGGCGTATGCGTTTTTTCCTGAATATATTCAGGAAAAAACGCATACGCCCTTTTTGGCCAAGTGCATCATTGTGGACGTTCTGCCTCTTTTCCTATGCTTTCAATGCAATTCCAGTCTACCTCCTGAAATCGGTTTCCTGCAATTCTGCCCCGCTTTCAAGTCCTCTTGGCAGCCTTACTTCAGTCTATTTTTGGACGATAGCTGTCATTTATAACTCTGCAGGTTTGTGAATTACAGTGCCCCTGAGCTCCTTTCTTCAACTCGCTTTCTTGTGAGCTGGCCGCAACACCGCAGGATGGCTTCAGGCCCTAATCTGGTTCCGGCACGGCACGCTGAGCCTTTGGTTAATTCCTCTTCCTGGTGGGAAATGAGAGTTAAATTTGCCCGTCCAGACACCTCCAGCTAGTCCTCTCATTGGTTCTCGCTATTCCTGTTCATCTTCCGCAGAAATTGCAAACTGGGCCAAACAGGAGGTTAAAGGCGCTGACTCTCCAAGTGGGGAGAGGGTTAGTAAAGCGTCTGGAATGTTGCACCCGAGTACCAGGGGAGGAAAACTGAGACATATTTGAACACGTCTCCCGATCACATGGTTGATCATACTCTGGGTTCCACATGCATGTTTTAGCTGAAGGAAGAATACCTTAAACCTGGGTAGTTGAAACCCGTGGAATGGGTACCATGCAATATGACTTCAAAGGGTCTTCATTTGCTCACCGAACCTCTCCAATCCTATCACTGCTGCGTTTATGCCCCTGTACACATGCTTGATTCTCTTTCGGAGACATAGCAATCCATAGGTTTTAAGATACTTACTAGTCAGGTACATTCTTAGGCGTTTAATATGGGGTGTTGAGTCCATTTCGTTGAGCAAGGAGTAGCTCTTGTCTATTCCATATTTGGCTTAAGGAACTTTATCTGTGCTCATTTCAATCTCTGGTTTTATGCAGCACCCCAACTCACCTTTACCCTTAAGCAAGCATAAGTTGGTTTTCTAAATTTGAGACCCTGTTCTGTTCTGTAATTCAGTTCCTGTGTAGCCAAGTTTACATTCCGTGTATTACTGATATCTTATGATGTTTCTTTTTCTGTGTGACTTATTTCAGTTAGAATCATCATACCTGAATCCACTCATTGTGCTGCTAAGGGCCTGATGACATAGATTTCATTGCTGAGTGATATTGCTTTGTAAGTAAATACCACAACTTCTTTATCCATTTTTCACTTTCTGCGATGTTGAACTTGTACTGTAAACGAGGTTCTTGTAAACAGAGCCGTTCCAAATTTTGGGGTGGCTGTGTCTTTTTGATTTTAATTTCCCTAAGCTATAGGACCATAAGTGGAAGTGCCCTAGGCTTTGTTGCTTTGTTTTTTAGATGTTTCAGGAAACACCATACACTTCTCCCTAGTGTCTGTTGGCAATTTACATCCCGCCCATCAGCATAACAAGGCTCCCAGTTCTCCATGGCCTGTCCTGCCTTTCTGGATTTTACACTTTTTTCAGATGGCCCTTTTGACCGGGGGGAAGTGAGACTTCATTGTAGTGCAGATTTCCTTTGCAAGCTTGCTTGGTTGGCCAAAAAGGGCGTATGCGTTTTTTCCTGAATATATTCAGGAAAAAACGCATACGCCCTTTTTGGCCAAGTGCATCATTGTGGACGTTCTGCCTCTTTTCCTATGCTTTCAATGCAATTCCAGTCTACCTCCTGAAATCGGTTTCCTGCAATTCTGCCCCGCTTTCAAGTCCTCTTGGCAGCCTTACTTCAGTCTATTTTTGGACGATAGCTGTCATTTATAACTCTGCAGGTTTGTGAATTACAGTGCCCCTGAGCTCCTTTCTTCAACTCGCTTTCTTGTGACCTGGCCGCAACACCGTAGGATGGCTTCAGGCCCTAATCTGGTTCCGGCACGGCACGCTGAGCCTTTGGTTAATTCCTCTTCCTGGTGGGAAATGAGAGTTAAATTTGCCCGTCCAGACACCTCCAGCTAGCCTCTCATTGGTTCTCGCTATTCCTGTTCATCTTCCGCAGAAATTGCAAACTGGGCCAAACAGGAGGTTAAAGGCGACTGACTCTCCAAGTGGGGAGAGTGTTAGTAAAGCGTCTGGAATGTTGCACCCGAGTACCAGGGGAGGAAAACTGAGACATATTTGAACACGTCTCCCGATTCACATGGTTGATCATACTCTGGGTTCCACATGCATGTTTTAGCTGAAGGAAGAATACCTTAAACCTGGAGTAGTTGAAGACCCGTGGAATGGGTACCATGCAATATGACTTCAAAGGGTCTTCATTTGCTCACCGAACCTCTCCAATCCTATCACTGCTGCGTTTATGCCCCTGTACACATGCTTGATTCTCTTTCGGAGACATAGCAATCCATAGGTTTTAAGATACTTACTAGTCAGGTACATTCTTAGGCGTTTAATATGCGGTGTTGAGTCCATTTCGTTGAGCAAGGAGTAGCTCTTGTCTATTCCATATTTGGCTTAAGGAACTTTATCTGTGCTCATTTCAATCTCTGGTTTTATGCAGCACCCCAACTCACCTTTCCCCTTAAGCAAGCATAAGTTGGTTTTCTAAATTTGAGTCCCTGTTCTGTTCTATAATTCAGTTCCTGTGTAGCCAAGTTTACATTCCGTGTATTACTGATATCTTATGATGTTTCTTTTTCTGTGTGACTTATTTCAGTTAGAATCATCATACCTGAATCCACTCATTGTGCTGCTAAGGGCCTGATGACATAGATTTCATTGCTGAGTGATATTGCTTTGTAAGTAAATACCACAACTTCTTTATCCATTTTTCACTTTCTGCGATGTTGAACTTGTACTGTAAACGAGGTTCTTGTAAACAGGGCCGTTCCAAACTTTGGGGTGGCTGTGTCTTTTTGATTTTAATTTCCCTAAGCTATAGGACCATAAGTGGAAGTGCCCTAGGCTCTGTTGCTTTGTTTTTTAGATGTTTCAGGAAACACCATACACTTCTCCCGAGTGTCTGTTGGCAATTTACATCCCGCCCATCAGCATAACAAGGCTCCCAGTTCTCCATGGCCTGTCCTGCCTTTCTGGATTTTACACTTTTTTCAGATGGCCCTTTTGACCGGGGGGAAGTGAGACTTCATTGTAGTGCAGATTTCCTTTGCAAGCTTGCTTGGTTGGCCAAAAAGGGCGTATGCGTTTTTTCCTGAATATATTCAGGAAAAAACGCATACGCCCTTTTTGGCCAAGTGCATCATTGTGGACGTTCTGCCTCTTTTCCTATGCTTTCAATGCAATTCCAGTCTACCTCCTGAAATCGGTTTCCTGCAATTCTGCCCCGCTTTCAAGTCCTCTTGGCAGCCTTACTTCAGTCTATTTTTGGACGATAGCTGTCATTTATAACTCTGCAGGTTTGTGAATTACAGTGCCCCTGAGCTCCTTTCTTCAACTCGCTTTCTTGTGACCTGGCCGCAACACCGCAGGATGGCTTCAGGCCCTAATCTGGTTCCGGCACGGCACGCTGAGCCTTTGGTTAATTCCTCTTCCTGGTGGGAAATGAGAGTTAAATTTGCCCGTCCAGACACCTCCAGCTAGCCTCATTGGTTCTCGCTATTCCTGTTCATCTTCCGCAGAAATTGCAAACTGGGCCAAACAGGAGGTTAAAGGGACTGACTCTCCAAGTCGGGAGAGTGTTAGTAAAGCGTCTGGAATGTTGCACCCGAGTACCAGGGGAGGAAAACTGAGACATATTTGAACACGTCTCCCGATTACATGGTTGATCATACTCTGGGTTCCACATGCATGTTTTAGCTGAAGGAAGAATACCTTAAACCTGGAGTAGTTGAAGACCCGTGGAATGGGTACCATGCAATATGACTTCAAAGGGTCTTCATTTGCTCACCGAACCTCTCCAATCCTATCACTGCTGCGTTTATGCCCCTGTACACATGCTTGATTCTCTTTCGGAGACATAGCAATCTATAGGTTTTAAGATACTTACTAGTCAGGTACATTCTTAGGCGTTTAATATGCGGTGTTGAGTCCATTTCGTTGAGCAAGGAGTAGCTCTTGTCTATTCCATATTTGGCTTAAGGAACTTTATCTGTGCTCATTTCAATCTCTGGTTTTATGCAGCACCCCAACTCACCTTTCCCCTTAAGCAAGCATAAGTTGGTTTTCTAAATTTGAGACCCTGTTCTGTTCTGTAATTCAGTTCCTGTGTAGCCAAGTTTACATTCCGTGTATTACTGATATCTTATGATGTTTCTTTTTCTGTGTGACTTATTTCAGTTAGAATCATCATACCTGAATCCACTCATTGTGCTGCTAAGGGCCTGATGACATAGATTTCATTGCTGAGTGATATTGCTTTGTAAGTAAATACCACAACTTCTTTATCCATTTTTCACTTTCTGCGATGTTGAACTTGTACTGTAAACGAGGTTCTTGTAAACAGAGCCGTTCCCAAACTTTGGGGTGGCTGTGTCTTTTTGATTTTAATTTCCCTAAGCTATAGGACCATAAGTGGAAGTGCCCTAGGCTCTGTTGCTTTGTTTTTTAGATGTTTCAGGAAACACCATACACTTCTCCCGAGTGGTCTGTTGGCAATTTACATCCCGCCCATCAGCATAACAAGGCTCCCAGTTCTCCATGGCCTGTCCTGCCTTTCTGGATTTTACACTTTTTTCAGATGGCCCTTTTGACCGGGGGGAAGTGAGACTTCATTGTAGTGCAGATTTCCTTTGCAAGCTTGCTTGGTTGGCCAAAAAGGGCGTATGCGTTTTTTCCTGAATATATTCAGGAAAAAACGCATACGCCCTTTTTGGCCAAGTGCATCATTGTGGACGTTCTGCCTCTTTTCCTATGCTTTCAATGCAATTCCAGTCTACCTCCTGAAATCGGTTTCCTGCAATTCTGCCCCGCTTTCAAGTCCTCTTGGCAGCCTTACTTCAGTATATTTTTGGACGATAGCTGTCATTTATAACTCTGCAGGTTTGTGAATTACAGTGCCCCTGAGCTCCTTTCTTCAACTCGCTTTCTTGTGAGCTGGCCGCAACACCGCAGGATGGCTTCAGGCCCTAATCTGGTTCCGGCACGGCACGCTGAGCCTTTGGTTATTTCCTCTTCCTGGTGGGAAATGAGAGTTAAATTTGCCCGTCCAGACACCTCCAGCTAGTCTCTCATTGGTTCTCGCTATTCCTGTTCATCTTCCGCAGAAATTGCAAACTGGGCCAAACAGGAGGTTAAAGGGACTGACTCTCCAAGTGGGGAGAGTGTTAGTAAAGCGTCTGGAATGTTGCACCCGAGTACCAGGGTACGAAAACTGAGACATATTTGAACACGTCTCCCGATCACATGGTTGATCATACTCTGGGTTCCACATGCATGTTTTAGCTGAAGGAAGAATACCTAAAACCTGAGTAGTTGAAACCCGTGGAATGGGTACCATGCAATATGACTTCAAAGGGTCTTCATTTGCTCACCGAACCTCTCCAATCCTATCACTGCTGCGTTTATGCCCCTGTACACATGCTTGATTCTCTTTCGGAGACATAGCAATCCATAGGTTTTAAGATACTTACTAGTCAGGTACATTCTTAGGCGTTTAATATGCGGTGTTGAGTCCATTTCGTTGAGCAAGGAGTAGCTCTTGTCTATTCCATATTTGGCTTAAGGAACTTTATCTGTGCTCATTTCAATCTCTGGTTTTATGCAGCACCCCAACTCACCTTTCCCCTTAAGCAAGCATAAGTTGGTTTTCTAAATTTGAGACCCTGTTCTGTTCTGTAATTCAGTTCCTGTGTAGCCAAGTTTACATTCCGTGTATTACTGATATCTTATGATGTTTCTTTTTCTGTGTGACTTATTTCAGTTAGAATCATCATACCTGAATCCACTCATTGTGCTGCTAAGGGCCTGATGACACAGATTTCATTGCTGAGTGATATTGCTTTGTAAGTAAATACCACAACTTCTTTATCCATTTTTCACTTTCTGCGATGTTGAACTTGTACTGTAAACGAGGTTCTTGTAAACAGAGGCCGTTCCCAAACTTTGGGGTGGCTGTGTCTTTTTGATTTTAATTTCCCTAAGCTATAGGACCATAAGTGGAAGTGCCCTAGGCTCTGTTGCTTTGTTTTTTAGATGTTTCAGGAAACACCATACACTTCTCCAGAGTGGTCTGTTGGCAATTTACATCCCGCCCATCAGCATAACAAGGCTCCCAGTTCTCCATGGCCTGTCCTGCCTTTCTGGATTTTACACTTTTTTCAGATGGCCCTTTTGACCGGGGGGAAGTGAGACTTCATTGTAGTGCAGATTTCCTTTGCAAGCTTGCTTGGTTGGCCAAAAAGGGCGTATGCGTTTTTTCCTGAATATATTCAGGAAAAAACGCATACGCCCTTTTTGGCCAAGTGCATCATTGTGGACGTTCTGCCTCTTTTCCTATGCTTTCAATGCAATTCCAGTCTACCTCCTGAAATCGGTTTCCTGCAATTCTGCCCGGCTTTCAAGTCCTCTTGGCAGCCTTACTTCAGTCTATTTTTGGACGATAGCTGTCATTTATAACTCTGCAGGTTTGTGAATTACAGTGCCCCTGAGCTCCTTTCTTCAACTCGCTTTCTTGTGAGCCTGGCCGCAACACCGCAGGATGGCTTCAGGCCCTAATCTGGTTCCGGCACGGCACGCTGAGCCTTTGGTTAATTCCTCTTCCTGGTGGGAAATGAGAGTTAAATTTGCCCGTCCAGACACCTCCAGCTAGTCTCTCATTGGTTCTCGCTATTCCTGTTCATCTTCCGCAGAAATTGCAAACTGGGCCAAACAGGAGGTTAAAGGCGACTGACTCTCCAAGTGGGGAGAGTGTTAGTAAAGCGTCTGGAATGTTGCACCCGAGTACCAGGGGAGGAAAACTGAGACATATTTGAACACGTCTCCCGATCACATGGTTGATCATACTCTAGGTTCCACATGCATGTTTTAGCTGAAGGAAGAATACCTTAAACCTGGGTAGTTGAAACCCGTGGAATGGGTACCATGCAATATGACTTCAAAGGGTCTTCATTTGCTCACCGAACCTCTCCAATCCTATCACTGCTGCGTTTATGCCCCTGTACACATGCTTGATTCTCTTTCGGAGACATAGCAATCCATAGGTTTTAAGATACTTACTAGTCAGGTACATTCTTAGGCGTTTAATATGCGGTGTTGAGTCCATTTCGTTGAGCAAGGAGTAGCTCTTGTCTATTCCATATTTGGCTTAAGGAACTTTATCTGTGCTCATTTCAATCTCTGGTTTTATGCAGCACCCCAACTCACCTTTCCCCTTAAGCAAGCATAAGTTGGTTTTCTAAATTTGAGACCCTGTTCTGTTCTGTAATTCAGTTCCTGTGTAGCCAAGTTTCCATTCCGTGTATTACTGATATCTTATGATGTTTCTTTTTCTGTGTGACTTATTTCAGTTAGAATCATCATACCTGAATCCACTCATTGTGCTGCTAAGGGCCTGATGACATAGATTTCATTGCTGAGTGATATTGCTTTGTAAGTAAATACCACAACTTCTTTATCCATTTTTCACTTTCTGCGATGTTGAACTTGTACTGTAAACGAGGTTCTTGTAAACAGAGCCGTTCCCAAACTTTGGGGTGGCTGTGTCTTTTTGATTTTAATTTCCCTAAGCTATAGGACCATAAGTGGAAGTGCCCTAGGCTCTGTTGCTTTGTTTTTTAGATGTTTCAGGAAACACCATACACTTCTCCCGAGTGGTCTGTTGGCAATTTACATCCCGCCCATCAGCATAACAAGGCTCCCAGTTCTCCATGGCCTGTCCTGCCTTTCTGGATTTTACACTTTTTTCAGATGGCCCTTTTGACCGGGGGGAAGTGAGACTTCATTGTAGTGCAGATTTCCTTTGCAAGCTTGCTTGGTTGGCCAAAAAGGGCGTATGCGTTTTTTCCTGAATATATTCAGGAAAAAACGCATACGCCCTTTTTGGCCAAGTGCATCATTGTGGACGTTCTGCCTCTTTTCCTATGCTTTCAATGCAATTCCAGTCTACCTCCTGAAATCGGTTTCCTGCAATTCTGCCCCGCTTTCAAGTCCTCTTGGCAGCCTTACTTCAGTCTATTTTTGGACGATAGCTGTCATTTATAACTCTGCAGGTTTGTGAATTACAGTGCCCCTGAGCTCCTTTCTTCAACTCGCTTTCTTGTGAGCCTGGCCGCAACACCGCAGGATGGCTTCAGGCCCTAATCTGGTTCCGGCACGGCACGCTGAGCCTTTGGTTAATTTCCTCTTCCTGGTGGGAAATGAGAGTTAAATTTGCCCGTCCAGACACCTCCAGCTAGTCCTCTCATTGGTTCTCGCTATTCCTGTTCATCTTCCGCAGAAATTGCAAACTGGGCCAAACAGGAGGTTAAAGGGACTGACTCTCCAAGTCGGGGAGAGTGTTAGTAAAGCGTCTGGAATGTTGCACCCGAGTACCAGGGTAGGAAAACTGAGACATATTTGAACACGTCTCCCGATCACATGGTTGATCATACTCTGGGTTCCACATGCATGTTTTAGCTGAAGGAAGAATACCTTAAACCTGGGTAGTTGAAACCCGTGGAATGGGTACCATGCAATATGACTTCAAAGGGTCTTCATTTGCTCACCGAACCTCTCCAATCCTATCACTGCTGCGTTTATGCCCCTGTACACATGCTTGATTCTCTTTCGGAGACATAGCAATCCATAGGTTTTAAGATACTTACTAGTCAGGTACATTCTTAGGCGTTTAATATGCGGTGTTGAGTCCATTTCGTTGAGCAAGGAGTAGCTCTTGTCTATTCCATATTTGGCTTAAGGAACTTTATCTGTGCTCATTTCAATCTCTGGTTTTATGCAGCACCCCAACTCACCTTTCCCCTTAAGCAAGCATAAGTTGGTTTTCTAAATTTGAGACCCTGTTCTGTTCTGTAATTCAGTTCCTGTGTAGCCAAGTTTACATTCCGTGTATTACTGATATCTTATGATGTTTCTTTTTCTGTGTGACTTATTTCAGTTAGAATCATCATACCTGAATCCACTCATTGTGCTGCTAAGGGCCTGATGACATAGATTTCATTGCTGAGTGATATTGCTTTGTAAGTAAATACCACAACTTCTTTATCCATTTTTCACTTTCTGCGATGTTGAACTTGTACTGTAAACGAGGTTCTTGTAAACAGAGGCGTCCCAAACTTTGGGGTGGCTGTGTCTTTTTGATTTTAATTTCCCTAAGCTATAGGACCATAAGTGGAAGTGCCCTAGGCTCTGTTGCTTTGTTTTTTAGATGTTTCAGGAAACACCATACACTTCTCCCGAGTGTCTGTTGGCAATTTACATCCCGCCCATCAGCATAACAAGGCTCCCAGTTCTCCATGGCCTGTCCTGCCTTTCTGGATTTTACACTTTTTTCAGATGGCCCTTTTGACCGGGGGGGAAGTGAGACTTCATTGTAGTGCAGATTTCCTTTGCAAGCTTGCTTGGTTGGCCAAAAAGGGCGTATGCGTTTTTTCCTGAATATATTCAGGAAAAAACGCATACGCCCTTTTTGGCCAAGTGCATCATTGTGGACGTTCTGCCTCTTTTCCTATGCTTTCAATGCAATTCCAGTCTACCTCCTGAAATCGGTTTCCTGCAATTCTGCCCCGCTTTCAAGTCCTCTTGGCAGCCTTACTTCAGTCTATTTTTGGACGATAGCTGTCATTTATAACTCTGCAGGTTTGTGAATTACAGTGCCCCTGAGCTCCTTTCTTCAACTCGCTTTCTTGTGACCTGGCCGCAACACCGCAGGATGGCTTCAGGCCCTAATCTGGTTCCGGCACGGCACGCTGAGCCTTTGGTTAATTCCTCTTCCTGGTGGGAAATGAGAGTTAAATTTGCCCGTCCAGACACCTCCAGCTAGTCCTCTCATTGGTTCTCGCTATTCCTGTTCATCTTCCGCAGAAATTGCAAACTGGGCCAAACAGGAGGTTAAAGGCGACTGACTCTCCAAGTGGGGAGAGTGTTAGTAAAGCGTCTGGAATGTTGCACCCGAGTACCAGGGTAGGAAAACTGAGACATATTTGAACACGTCTCCCGATCACATGGTTGATCATACTCTGGGTTCCACATGCATGTTTTAGCTGAAGGAAGAATACCTTAAACCTGGAGTAGTTGAAACCCGTGGAATGGGTACCATGCAATATGACTTCAAAGGGTCTTCATTTGCTCACCGAACCTCTCCAATCCTATCACTGCTGCGTTTATGCCCCTGTACACATGCTTGATTCTCTTTCGGAGACATAGCAATCCATAGGTTTTAAGATACTTACTAGTCAGGTACATTCTTAGGCGTTTAATATGCGGTGTTGAGTCCATTTCGTTGAGCAAGGAGTAGCTCTTGTCTATTCCATATTTGGCTTAAGGAACTTTATCTGTGCTCATTTCAATCTCTGGTTTTATGCAGCACCCCAACTCACCTTTCCCCTTAAGCAAGCATAAGTTGGTTTTCTAAATTTGAGACCCTGTTCTGTTCTGTAATTCAGTTCCTGTGTAGCCAAGTTTACATTCCGTGTATTACTGATATCTTATGATGTTTCTTTTTCTGTGTGACTTATTTCAGTTAGAATCATCATACCTGAATCCACTCATTGTGCTGCTAAGGGCCTGATGACATAGATTTCATTGCTGAGTGATATTGCTTTGTAAGTAAATACCACAACTTCTTTATCCATTTTTCACTTTCTGCGATGTTGAACTTGTACTGTAAACGAGGTTCTTGTAAACAGAGCCGTTCCAAACTTTGGGGTGGCTGTGTCTTTTTGATTTTAATTTCCCTAAGCTATAGGACCATAAGTGGAAGTGCCCTAGGCTCTGTTGCTTTGTTTTTTAGATGTTTCAGGAAACACCATACACTTCTCCCGAGTGGTCTGTTGGCAATTTACATCCCGCCCATCAGCATAACAAGGCTCCCAGTTCTCCATGGCCTGTCCTGCCTTTCTGGATTTTACACTTTTTTCAGATGGCCCTTTTGACCGGGGGAAGTGAGACTTCATTGTAGTGCAGATTTCCTTTGCAAGCTTGCTTGGTTGGCCAAAAAGGGCGTATGCGTTTTTTCCTGAATATATTCAGGAAAAAACGCATACGCCCTTTTTGGCCAAGTGCATCATTGTGGACGTTCTGCCTCTTTTCCTATGCTTTCAATGCAATTCCAGTCTACCTCCTGAAATCGGTTTCCTGCAATTCTGCCCCGCTTTCAAGTCCTCTTGGCAGCCTTACTTCAGTCTATTTTTGGACGATAGCTGTCATTTATAACTCTGCAGGTTTGTGAATTACAGTGCCCCTGAGCTCCTTTCTTCAACTCGCTTTCTTTTGAGCTGGCCGCAACACCGCAGGATGGCTTCAGGCCCTAATCTGGTTCCGGCACGGCACGCTGAGCCTTTGGTTAATTCCTCTTCCTGGTGGGAAATGAGAGTTAAATTTGCCCGTCCAGACACCTCCAGCTAGCCTCTCATTGGTTCTCGCTATTCCTGTTCATCTTCCGCAGAAATTGCAAACTGGGCCAAACAGGAGGTTAAAGGGACTGACTCTCCAAGTGGGGAGAGTGTTAGTAAAGCGTCTGGAATGTTGCACCCGAGTACCAGGGTACGAAAACTGAGACATATTTGAACACGTCTCCCGATCACATGGTTGATCATACTCTGGGTTCCACATGCATGTTTTAGCTGAAGGAAGAATACCTTAAACCTGGGTAGTTGAAACCCGTGGAATGGGTACCATGCAATATGACTTCAAAGGGTCTTCATTTGCTCACCGAACCTCTCCAATCCTATCACTGCTGCGTTTATGCCCCTGTACACATGCTTGATTCTCTTTCGGAGACATAGCAATCCATAGGTTTTAAGATACTTACTAGTCAGGTACATTCTTAGGCGTTTAATATGCGGTGTTGAGTCCATTTCGTTGAGCAAGGAGTAGCTCTTGTCTATTCCATATTTGGCTTAAGGAACTTTATCTGTGCTCATTTCAATCTCTGGTTTTATGCAGCACCGCAACTCACCTTTCCCCTTAAGCAAGCATAAGTTGGTTTTCTAAATTTGAGACCCTGTTCTGTTCTGTAATTCAGTTCCTGTGTAGCCAAGTTTACATTCCGTGTATTACTGATATCTTATGATGTTTCTTTTTCTGTGTGACTTATTTCAGTTAGAATCATCATACCTGAATCCACTCATTATGCTGCTAAGGGCCTGATGACATAGATTTCATTGCTGAGTGATACTGATTTGTACGTAAGTACCACAAGTTCTTTATCCATTTTTCACTTTCTGCGATGTTGAACTTGTACTGTAAACGAGGTTCTTGTAAACAGAGCCGTTCCAAACTTTGGGGTGGCTGTGTCTTTTTGATTTTAATTTCCCTCAGCTATAGGACCATAAGTGGAAGTGCCCTAGGCTCTGTTGCTTTGTTTTTTAGATGTTTCAGGAAACACCATACACTTCTCCCGAGTGTCTGTTGGCAATTTACATCCCGCCCATCAGCATAACAAGGCTCCCAGTTCTCCATGGCCTGTCCTGCCTTTCTGGATTTTACACTTTTTTCAGATGGCCCTTTTGACCGGGGGGAAGTGAGACTTCATTGTAGTGCAGATTTCCTTTGCAAGCTTGCTTGGTTGGCCAAAAAGGGCGTATGCGTTTTTTCCTGAATATATTCAGGAAAAAACGCATACGCCCTTTTTGGCCAAGTGCATCATTGTGGACGTTCTGCCTCTTTTCCTATGCTTTCAATGCAATTCCAGTCTACCTCCTGAAATCGGTTTCCTGCAATTCTGCCCCGCTTTCAAGTCCTCTTGGCAGCCTTACTTCAGTCTATTTTTGGACGATAGCTGTCATTTATAACTCTGCAGGTTTGTGAATTACAGTGCCCCTGAGCTCCTTTCTTCAACTCGCTTTCTTGTGAGCTGGCCGCAACACCGCAGGATGGCTTCAGGCCCTAATCTGGTTCCGGCACGGCACGCTGAGCCTTTGGTTAATTCCTCTTCCTGGTGGGAAATGAGAGTTAAATTTGCCCGTCCAGACACCTCCAGCTAGTCTCTCATTGGTTCTCGCTATTCCTGTTCATCTTCCGCAGAAATTGCAAACTGGGCCAAACAGGAGGTTAAAGGGACTGACTCTCCAAGTCGGGAGAGTGTTAGTAAAGCGTCTGGAATGTTGCACCCGAGTACCAGGGTACGAAAACTGAGACATATTTGAACACGTCTCCCGATCACATGGTTGATCATACTCTGGGTTCCACATGCATGTTTTAGCTGAAGGAAGAATACCTTAAACCTGGGTAGTTGAAACCCGTGGAATGGGTACCATGCAATATGACTTCAAAGGGTCTTCATTTGCTCACCGAACCTCTCCAATCCTATCACTGCTGCGTTTATGCCCCTGTACACATGCTTGATTCTCTTTCGGAGACATAGCAATCCATAGGTTTTAAGATACTTACTAGTCAGGTACATTCTTAGGCGTTTAATATGCGGTGTTGAGTCCATTTCGTTGAGCAAGGAGTAGCTCTTGTCTATTCCATATTTGGCTTAAGGAACTTTATCTGTGCTCATTTCAATCTCTGGTTTTATGCAGCACCCCAACTCACCTTTCCCCTTAAGCAAGCATAAGTTGGTTTTCTAAATTTGAGACCCTGTTCTGTTCTGTAATTCAGTTCCTGTGTAGCCAAGTTTACATTCCGTGTATTAGTGATATCTTATGATGTTTCTTTTTCTGTGTGACTTATTTCAGTTAGAATCATCGTACCTGAATCCACTCATTATGCTGCTACGGGCCTGATGACATAGATTTCATTGCTGAGTGATACTGCATTGTACGTAAGTACCACAAGTTCTTTATCCATTTTTCACTTTCTGCGATGTTGAACTTGTACTGTAAACGAGGTTCTTGTAAACAGAGGCCGTTCCAAACTTTGGGGTGGCTGTGTCTTTTTGATTTTAATTTCCCTAAGCTATAGGACCATAAGTGGAAGTGCCCTAGGCTCTGTTGCTTTGTTTTTTAGATGTTTCAGGAAACACCATACACTTCTCCCGAGTGGTCTGTTGGCAATTTACATCCCGCCCATCAGCATAACAAGGCTCCCAGTTCTCCATGGCCTGTCCTGCCTTTCTGGATTTTACACTTTTTTCAGATGGCCCTTTTGACCGGGGCAAGTGAGACTTCATTGTAGTGCAGATTTCCTTTGCAAGCTTGCTTGGTTGGCCAAAAAGGGCGTATGCGTTTTTTCCTGAATATATTCAGGAAAAAACGCATACGCCCTTTTTGGCCAAGTGCATCATTGTGGACGTTCTGCCTCTTTTCCTATGCTTTCAATGCAATTCCAGTCTACCTCCTGAAATCGGTTTCCTGCAATTCTGCCCCGCTTTCAAGTCCTCTTGGCAGCCTTACTTCAGTCTATTTTTGGACGATAGCTGTCATTTATAACTCTGCAGGTTTGTGAATTACAGTGCCCCTGAGCTCCTTTCTTCAACTCGCTTTCTTGTGACCTGGCCGCAACACCGCAGGATGGCTTCAGGCCCTAATCTGGTTCCGGCACGGCACGCTGAGCCTTTGGTTATTGGCTCTTCCTGGTGGGAAATGAGAGTTAAATTTGCCCGTCCAGACACCTCCAGCTAGTCTCTCATTGGTTCTCGCTATTCCTGTTCATCTTCCGCAGAAATTGCAAACTGGGCCAAACAGGAGGTTAAAGGGACTGACTCTCCAAGTCGGGAGAGTGTTAGTAAAGCGTCTGGAATGTTGCACCCGAGGACCAGGGTACGAAAACTGAGACATATTTGAACACGTCTCCCGTTCAAATGGTTGATCATACTCTGGGTTCCACATGCATGTTTTAGCTGAAGGAAGAATACCTTAAACCTGGATAGTTGAAACCCGTGGAATGGGTACCATGCAATATGACTTCAAAGGGTCTTCATTTGCTCACCGAACCTCTCCAATCCTATCACTGCTGCGTTTATGCCCCTGTACACATGCTGATTCTCTTTCGGAGACATAGCAATCTATAGGTTTTAAGATACTTACTAGTCAGGTACATTCTTAGGCGTTTAATATGCGGTGTTGAGTCCATTTCGTTGAGCAAGGAGTAGCTCTTGTCTATTCCATATTTGGCTTAAGGAACTTTATCTGTGCTCATTTCAATCTCTGGTTTTATGCAGCACCCCAACTCACCTTTACCCTTAAGCAAGCATAAGTTGGTTTTCTAAATTTGAGACCCTGTTCTGTCTGTAATTCAGTTCCTGTGTAGCCAAGTTTACATTCCGTGTATTACTGATATCTTATGATGTTTCTTTTTCTGTGTGACTTATTTCAGTTAGAATCATCATACCTGAATCCACTCATTGTGCTGCTAAGGGCCTGATGACATAGATTTCATTGCTGAGTGATATTGCTTTGTAAGTAAATACCACAACTTTTTTTATCCATTTTTCACTTTCTGCGATGTTGAACTTGTACTGTAAACGAGGTCTTGTAAACAGAGGCGTCCCAAACTTTGGGTGGCTGTGTCTTTTTGATTTTAATTTCCCTAAGCTATAGGACCATAAGTGGAAGTGCCCTAGGCTCTGTTGCTTTGTTTTTCAGATGTTTCAGGAAACACCATACACTTCTCCCGAGTGGTTGTTGGCATTTACATCCCGCCCATCAGCATAACAAGGCTCCCAGTTCTCCATGGCCTGTCCTGCCTTTCTGGATTTTACACTTTTTTCAGATGGCCCTTTGACCGGGGGGAAGTGAGACTTCATTGTAGTGCAGATTTCCTTTGCAAGCTTGCTTGGTTGGCCAAAAAGGGCGTATGCGTTTTTTCCTGAATATATTCAGGAAAAAACGCATACGCCCTTTTTGGCCAAGTGCATCATTGTGGACGTTCTGCCTCTTTTCCTATGCTTTCAATGCAATTCCAGTCTACCTCCTGAAATCGGTTTCCTGCAATTCTGCCCGCTTTCAAGTCCTCTTGGCAGCCTTACTTCAGTCTATTTTTGGACGATAGCTGTCATTTATAACTCTGCAGGTTTGTGAATTACAGTGCCCCTGAGCTCCTTTCTTCAACTCGCTTTCCTGTGAGCTGGCCGCAACACCGCAGGATGGCTTCAGGCCCTAATCTGGTTCCGGCACGGCATGCTGAGCCTTTGGTTATTTCCTCTTCCTGGTGGGAAATGAGAGTTAAATTTGCCCGTCCAGACACCTCCAGCTACTCTCTTTGGTTCTCCCTATTCCTGTTCATCTTCCGCAGAAATTGCAAACTGGGCCAAACAGGAGGTTAAAGGCGCTGACTCTCCAAGTGGGGAGAGTGTTAGTAAAGCGTCTGGAATGTTGCACCCGAGTACCAGGGGAGGAAAACTGAGACATATTTGAACACGTCTCCCGTTCACAGCGGTTGATCATACTCTGGTTCCACATGCATGTTTTAGCTGAAGGAAGAATACCTTAAACCTGGAGAGTTGAGACCCGTGGAATGGGTACCATGCAATATGACTTCAAAGGGTCTTCATTTGCTCACCGAACCTCTCCAATCCTATCACTGCTGCTTTATGCCCCTGTACACATGCTTGATTCTCTTTCGGAGACATAGCAATCCATAGGTTTTAAGATACTTACTAGTCAGGTACATTCTTAGGCGTTTAATATGCGGTGTTGAGTCCATTTCGTTGAGCAAGGAGTAGCTCTTGTCTATTCCATATTTGGCTTAAGGAACTTTATCTGTGCTCATTTCAATCTCTGGTTTTATGCAGCACCCCAACTCACCTTTACCCTTAAGCAAGCATAAGTTGGTTTTCTAAATTTGAGACCCTGTTCTGTTCTGTAATTCATTCCTGTGTAGCCAAGTTTACATTCCGTGTATTACTGATATCTTATATGTTTCTTTTCTGTGTGACTTATTTCAGTTAGAATCATCATACCTGAATCCACTCATTGTGCTGCTAAGGGCCTGATGACATAGATTTCATTGCTGAGTGATACTTGCTATTGTACGTAAATACCTACAACTTCTTTATCCAATTTGTCACTTTCTGTGATGTTGAACTTGTACTGTAAACGAGGTTCTTGTAAACAGAGCGTTCCCAAACTTGGGGTGGCTGTGTCTTTTTGATTTTAATTCCCTAAGCTATAGGACCATAAGTGGAAGTGCCCTAGGCTCTGTTGCTTTGGTTTTTTAGATGTTTCAGGAAACACCAATACACTTCTCCGAGTGGTCTGTTGGCAATTTACATCCCGCCCCATCAGCATAACAAGGCTCCCAGTTTCTCCATGGCCTGTCCTGCCTTTCTGGATTTTACACTTTTTTCAGATGGCCCTTTTTGACCGGGGGAAGTGAGACTTCATTGTAGTGCAGATTTCCTTTGCAAGCTTGCTTGGTTGGCCAAAAAGGGCGTATGCGTTTTTTCCTGAATATATTCAGGAAAAAACGCATACGCCTTTTTGGCCAAGTGCATCATTGTGGACGTTCTGCCTCTTTTCCTATGCTTTCAATGCAATTCCAGTCTACCTCCTGAAATCGGTTTCCTGCAATTCTGCCCCGCTTTCAAGTCCTCTTGGCAGCCTTACTTCAGTCTATTTTTGGACGATAGCTGTCATTTATAACTCTGCAGGTTTGTGAATTACAGTGCCCCTGAGCTCCTTTCTTCAACTCGCTTTCTTGTGAGCTGGCCGCAACACCGCAGGATGGCTTCAGGCCCTAATCTGGTTCCGGCACGGCACGCTGAGCCTTTGGTTAATTCCTCTTCCTGGTGGGAAATGAGAGTTAAATTTGCCCGTCCAGACACCTCCAGCTAGTCTCTCATTGGTTCTCGCTATTCCTGTTCATCTTCCGCAGAAATTGCAAACTGGGGCCAAACAGGAGGTTAAAGGGACTGACTCTCCAAGTCGGGAGAGTGTTAGTAAAGCGTCTGGAATGTTGCACCCGAGTACCAGGGTACGAAAACTGAGACATATTTGACACGTCTCCCGATCACATGGTTGATCATACTCTGGGTTCCACATGCATGTTTTAGCTGAAGGAAGAATACCTTAAACCTGGGTAGTTGAAACCCGTGGAATGGGTACCATGCAATATGACTTCAAAGGGTCTTCATTTGCTCACCGAACCTCTCCAATCCTATCACTTGCTGCGGTTTATGCCCCTGTACACATGCTTGATTCTCTTTCGGAGACATAGCAATCCATAGGTTTTAAGATACTTACTAGTCAGGTACATTCTTAGGCGTTTAATATGCGGTGTTGAGTCCATTTCGTTGAGCAAGGAGTAGCTCTTGTCTATTCCATATTTGGCTTAAGGAACTTTAATCTGTGCTCATTTCAATCTCTGGTTTTATGCAGCACCCCAACTCACCTTTACCCTTAAGAAAGCATAAGTTGGTTTTCTAAATTTGAGACCCTGTTCTGTTCTGTAATTCAGTTCCTGTGTAGCCAAGTTTACATTCCGTGTATTACTGATATCTTATGATGTTTCTTTTCTGTGTGACTTATTTCATTTAGAATCATCATACCTGAATCCACTCATTGTGCTGCTAAGGGCCTGATGACACAGATTTCATTGCTGAGTGATATTGCTTTGTAAGTAAATACCACAACTTCTTTATCCATTTTTCACTTTCTGCGATGTTGAACTTGTACTGTAAACGAGGTTCTTGTAAACAGAGCCGTTCCAAACTTTGGGGTGGCTGTGTCTTTTTGATTTTAATTTCCCTAAGCTATAGGACCATAAGTGGAAGTGCCCTAGGTTCTGTTGCTTTGTTTTTAGATGTTTCAGGAAACACCATACACTTCTTCCCGAGTGTTTTGTTGGCAATTTACATCCCGCCCATCAGCATAACAAGGCTCCCAGTTCTCCATGGCCTGTCCTGCCTTTCTGGATTTACACTTTTTTCAGATGGCCCTTTTGACCGGGGGGAAGTGAGACTTCATTGTAGTGCAGATTTCCTTTGCAAGCTTGCTTGGTTGGCCAAAAAGGGCGTATGCGTTTTTTCCTGAATATATTCAGGAAAAAACGCATACGCCCTTTTTTGGCCAAGTGCATCATTGTGGACGTTCTGCCTCTTTTCCTATGCTTTCAATGCAATTCCAGTCTACCTCCTGAAATCGGTTTCCTGCAATTCTGCCCCACTTTCAAGTCCTCTTGGCAGCCTTACTTCAGTATATTTTTGGACGATAGCTGTCATTTTATAACTCTGCAGGTTTGTGAATTACAGTGCCCCTGAGCTCCTTTCTTCAACTCGCTTTCTTGTGAGCTGGCCGCAACACCGCAGGATGGCTTCAGGCCCTAATCTGGTTCCGGCACGGCACGCTGAGCCTTTGGTTATTCCTCTTCTGGTGGGAAATGAGAGTTAAATTTGCCCGTCCAGACACCTCCAGCTAGCTCTCATTGGTTCTCCCTATTCCTGTTCATCTTCCGCAGAAAATTGCAAACTGGGCAAACAGGAGGTTAAAGGAGCTGACTCTCCAAGTGGGGGGGAGTGTTAGTAAAGCGTCTGGAATGTTGCACCCGAGTACCAGGGGAGGAAAACTGAGACATATTTGAACACGTCTCCCGTTCACATGGTTGATCATACTCTGGGTTCCACATGCATGTTTTAGCTGAAGGAAGAATACCTTAAACCTGGAGAGTTGAGACCCGTGGAATGGGTACCATGCAATATGACTTCAAAGGGTCTTCATTTGCTCACCGAACCTCTCCAATCCTATCACTGCTGCGTTTATGCCCCTGTAACAAAGCTTGATTCTCTTTGGAGACATAGCAATCCATAGGTTTTAAGATACTTACTAGTCAGGTACATTCTTAGGCGTTTAATATGCGGTGTTGAGTCCATTTCGTTGAGCAAGGAGTAGCTCTTGTCTATTCCATATTTGGCTTAAGGAACTTTATCTGTGCTCATTTCAATCTCTGGTTTTATGCAGCACCCCAACTCACCTTTACCCTTAAGCAAGCATAAGTTGGTTTTCTAAATTTGAGACCCTGTTCTGTTCTGTAATTCAGTTCCTGTGTAGCCAAGTTTACATTCCGTGTATTACTGATATCTTATGATGTTTCTTTTTCTGTGTGACTTATTTCAGTTAGAATCATCATACCTGAATCCACTCATTGTGCTGCTAAGGGCCTGATGACACTAGATTTCATTGCTGAGTGATATTGCTTTGTAAGTAAATACCACAACTTCTTTATCCATTTTTCACTTTCTGCGATGTTGAACTTGTACTGTAAACGAGGTTCTTGTAAACAGAGCCGTTCCAAACTTTGGGGTGGCTGTGTCTTTTTGATTTTAATTTCCCTAAGCTATAGGACCATAAGTGGAAGTGCCCTAGGCTCTGTTGCTTTGTTTTTTAGATGTTTCAGGAAACACCATACACTTCTCCCGAGTGGTCTGTTGGCAATTTACATCCCGCCCATCAGCATAACAAGGCTCCCAGTTCTCCATTGCCTGTCCTGCCTTTCTGGATTTTACACTTTTTTCAGATGGCCCTTTTGACCGGGGGGAAGTGAGACTTCATTGTAGTGCAGATTTCCTTTGCAAGTTTGCTTGGTTGGCCAAAAAGGGCGTATGCGTTTTTTCCTGAATATATTCAGGAAAAAACGCATACGCCCTTTTTGGCCAAGTGCATCATTGTGGACGTTCTGCCTCTTTTCCTATGCTTTCAATGCAATTCCAGTCTACCTCCTGAAATCGGTTTCCTGCAATTCTGCCCCGCTTTCAAGTCCTCTTGGCAGCCTTACTTCAGTCTATTTTTGGACGATAGCTGTCATTTATAACTCTGCAGGTTTGTGAATTACAGTGCCCCTGAGCTCCTTTCTTCAACTCGCTTTCTTGTGAGCTGGCCGCAACACCGCAGGATGGCTTCAGGCCCTAATCTGGTTCCGGCACGGCACGCTGAGCCTTTGGTTAATTCCTCTTCCTGGTGGGAAATGAGAGTTAAATTTGCCCGTCCAGACACCTCCAGCTAGTCTCTCATTGGTTCTCGCTATTCCTGTTCATCTTCCGCAGAAATTGCAAACTGGGCCAAACAGGAGGTTAAAGGGACTGACTCTCCAAGTGGGGAGAGTGTTAGTAAAGCGTCTGGAATGTTGCACCCGAGTACCAGGGTACGAAAACTGAGACATATTTGAACACGTCTCCCGATCACATGGTTGATCATACTCTGGGTTCCACATGCATGTTTTAGCTGAAGGAAGAATACCTTAAACCTGGGTAGTTGAAACCCGTGGAATGGGTACCATGCAATATGACTTCAAAGGGTCTTCATTTGCTCACCGAACCTCTCCAATCCTATCACTGCTGCGTTTATGCCCCTGTACACATGCTTGATTCTCTTTCGGAGACATAGCAATCCATAGGTTTTAAGATACTTACTAGTCAGGTACATTCTTAGGCGTTTAATATGCGGTGTTGAGTCCATTTCGTTGAGCAAGGAGTAGCTCTTGTCTATTCCATATTTGGCTTAAGGAACTTTATCTGTGCTCATTTCAATCTCTGGTTTTATGCAGCACCCCAACTCACCTTTCCCCTTAAGCAAGCATAAGTTGGTTTTCTAAATTTGAGACCCTGTTCTGTTTTGTAATTCAGTTCCTGTGTAGCCAAGTTTACATTCCGTGTATTAGTGATATCTTATGATGTTTCTTTTTCTGTGTGACTTATTTCAGTTAGAATCATCATACCTGAATCCACTCATTATGCTGCTACGGGCCTGATGACATAGATTTCATTGCTGAGTGATATTGCATTGTACGTAAGTACCACAACTTCTTTATCCATTTTTCACTTTCTGCGATATTGAACTTGTACCATAACCGAGGTTCTTGTAAACAGAGCCGTCCCAAACTTTGGGGTGGCTGTGTCTTTTTGATTTTAATTTCCCTAAGCTATAGGACCATAAGTGGAAGTGCCCTAGGCTCTGTTGCTTTGTTTTTTAGATGTTTCAGGAAACACCATACACTTCTCCAGAGTGGCTGTTGGCAATTTACATCCCGCCCATCAGCATAACAAGGCTCCCAGTTCTCCATGGCCTGTCCTGCCTTTCTGGATTTTACACTTTTTTCAGATGGCCCTTTTGACCAGGTGGAAGTGAGACTTCATTGTAGTGCAGATTTCCTTTGCAAGCTTGCTTGGTTGGCCAAAAAGGGCGTATGCGTTTTTTCCTGAATATATTCAGGAAAAAACGCATACGCCCTTTTTGGCCAAGTGCATCATTGTCGAGTTTCTGACTCTCTTCATATGCTTTCAATGCAATTCCAGTCTACCTCCTGAAATCGGTTTCCTGCAATTCTGCCTTGCTTTCAATGCCTCTTCATAGCCTTACCTCAATATATTTTTTAAAAATAGTTGGCCTTTATAACTCTGCAGGTTTTTGAATTGCAGTGGCCCTTAGCTCCATTTTTTAGCTCTTATTTTTGTGGTCTTGCCCCATAACCACAGGATTCCTTGAAGCCCTATTTTTCTTCTGGGGCACCTTGCTGTGCCTTTGGTTAATTCTTCTTACTGATGTGATATTAGAGTGACATGTGCCCATTGAAACCGCTACAGCTAGTTTCTCACTGGTTCCCCCTATTCCCATTCATCCTCTGCACTAACTGCAGACTGTGCGATACCAGAACTTAAAGGCATTGACTCCATGTGGGGATGTTGTTAGTAAAGCGGCTGGAATGTCGATCCGGAGCCCCAGGAGAGGAAAAATGAGGTGCGTTTTAGAAACCTTTCCCGATCATATGGTATACCAGTCGCTGGGTTTCCCAAGCATGGTTTAGCTGTAGGAAGATTCCCTTCAACCTGGAGTGTTGGGACCCTTGGACTGAGTAGCATGAAGTATTGCATTAAACTTTCGGCAGTTGCTCACCAAAGCTCACCAATCCTGTCAGCCCCAAGTGTCCAGCCTTATGTCTTATCCAGCTGTGGGTTTATATGTGGTCAATCCAGGTTGCATCACAGCCCCTGAGCGAATTTTGTAAGAATTTTTCTCTCTTTCATTGTTTCAGCGTTTTGTTTTTAAAATTTATTTCTATAATGGGGTTTAGCTCCTTTTCACTGCTGTGTTTGTGCCGCTCTGCACACACTTGATTCCCTTATGGAGATATATCAATACATGGGTTTTAAGATTCTTATTCCTCAGATATATTTCTCTGCGGTGTATAGGGTGTGTTGAGGCCAGTTCATTGAGCAAGGTGTAGATCTTGTCTAATACCTATTTGGTTTATTGAACGGTATCTGTGCTAATTTCAAACTCTGGTTTTATGCATCACCCCACCTCTCCTTTCCCCTTAAGCTGACATAAGTGTGTTTTCTAAATGTGAGACACTGTTCTGTTCTGTAATTCATTTCTTGTGCAGCCATATTTACCCTCCCTCTATAAGTGATATCTTATGATATGTTTCTTTTTCTGTTTGACTTATTTCAAGTAGTATTATCGGACCTAAATCCACTCTTTATCCTTCTACTAGCCTTATTACATTGATTTCATGGTGAAGAGATATTCCATTGTACATAAGTACCACATCTTCTTTATCCATTGTTCTCTTCCTGGGATATTTAAGGTGTACTGAAGTTGAGGTTCTTGTAAACAGAGTAGCCCTAAACTGTGGTGTGCTTGTGTCTTGTTGATTTTTAGACTTCCCTAGATATACTCCCATGATTGGAAGTGTCCTATGCTCTGTAGCTCTGTTTTTTAGATGATTTAGGAACCACCATACACTTCTCCAGAGTGGCTCTCGGCAGTTCACACACTGCCCATCAGCGTATAAAGGCTCCCTGTTCTCCATGGCCTGTCCTGCATTTCTGGTTTTTACAATTTTTTAGGATGGCCCTTTTGACCGGTGGGAAGTGAGACTTCTTTGTTGTGCACATTTGCATTGCTTGCTTGCTTCGTTGCCCATAAAGTGCGTATGCGTTTTTTCCTGGATATAATCAGGAAAAAACGCATACGCCCTTTTGGGCCAACTGCATCATTGTCGAAATTCTGCCGCTTTTCATGTGCGTTAAAGACGAGTCCAATCTATCTCTGAAATCTGTTTCTTGCAATTCTGTCTTGCATTCAGATCCTCTTCTTTGCCTTACCTCAACATATTTTTGGACGTTAGTTTTCATTTATAACTCTGCAGGTTTGTGAATTGCAGTGACCCTGAGCTCCATTTTTTAAGTTGCTCTTTTGTGAGCTGGCCTCAAACCCGCAGGATTGCTTCAGGCCCTATTTTGGCTCCGGCGAGGCAGGCTGAGCCTTTCTTTAATTCTTATTCTTAATGGGAAATTAGAGTGATATGTGCCCGTCCAAACCCCTACAACTCTTCTCTCATTGGTTCCCCCTCTTCCCGTTCATCCTCCTCACAATTTGCAAAATGTGTGAAACAGAAGTTTAAATGTGCTGATTCTCCAAGTGGGGGAGATTCTAAGTAGCGTGGCTGGAATGGTGAACAGGAGCACCAGGAGAGGATAAATGAGGTGCATTTTAGACACATCTCCCGATCACATGGTGTACAGTCCTCTGGGTTTTCCATGCATGTTTTAGCTGTAGGAAGATCCCTTGAACCTGCAGATTTGGGACCCATTGAATGGGTACCAGGTAGTATTACTTTAAAGGTGTGCATTTCCTCACCCAACCTCACATTTCTCTTAGCGCAAACAGTTTCCAGCCTTATGTCTCATCCTGCTGTGGGTCTAGATGTGTTCAATCCATGTTGCATCACCGTCCCTGAGGAAAAGTTGTAAGAGGTTTTCTCTGTCTCTCTGTCGTTTATTTTTTTCAATTTATTACTATATTGGTTACAGCTGATTTTCAAAGCTCTGTTTCTTGCTGCTGTACATCCACTTGATTCACGTACAGAGAGACATCAATAAATTCTTTTTCAGATTCTTACCAGTCGTATATATTCTTTTCCGGTGACTTGAGTGTGCTGAGTGCAGTTCTTTTAGCTACCGTGTAGGCCTTGTTGATTATCAGTTTGGTATTTGGAATGGTATCTTTGCTAATTTCAACCTCCTGGATGATGCCTCACCCCTCCCCACCTTTCCCGTTTAGCAGCCTTATGCGTGTTTTCTACATATTTGACTATGTTTTTGTTTTGTAATTTATTTCATGTGTAGCCATTTTGGATTCCACCTTTAAGTGATATCTTATGATATGTGTCTTTTCTTTTTGAATTCTGTCACTTAGAATGATCATACGTAACTCCTCCGGAGTTGTTACAACTGGCCATATTTCATTGATTTCCAGTTGTAACAACTCTACCTAAGTACCACATCTCTATCCATTTTTTCCCTCCAGAGACATTTAAGTTATATCCTAGTCGAGGATCTTTTAAACAGAGAGGGGGTAAACATTGGGGTGCCTGTGTCCTCTCGATTTTGTTTTTCCCAAGATATACGCCCATGAGTGCAAGTGCCCTATGCTCTGTAGCTCATTTTTTAGATGCTTTAGTAAACACAATACACTTCTCCAGAATGGCCGTTGGCAATATACATTTCCACTATAAGTCTCACAGGGCTCCCTCTTCTCGTTGCCCTGTCCTGCATTTCTGTGTTTACGCTTTATGAGGATGGCTCTTCTGACTGATGCGAAGTGATATCTTTTGTAGTATTGACTTCCAGTGCCCACCTGTTTGGTTGGCTAAAAAAGTGTATGCCCTTTTCTTGAATATATACAGAAAAGAACGCATACACCCTTTTTGGCCAACTGCAATGTTGGCAATGTTCAGCTCCTTTTCTTGTGCTTAATGGCGAGTCCTTTCTACCTCCTCAAATCCCTTTCCTGCCATTCTCCCTTGCTTACAAGTCCTTTTCTCTGACTTTCCTCAAGACATTTTTCAGTGATGGATATTTTCAACTCTGCAGTTTTGTGAATTTTACTGCCCCTGAGTTCCATTGTTCAACTCGTGTTTATGGGAACTGGCCACAAAGCAGCGGGATTTCCTCAAGCCCTATACTGTTTCCATGGGCAACCCTAGCCTTTGGTCATTCGTCTTCCTGATTGGAAATTAGAGTGACATGTGCCTGTCTGAACACCTAGGACTTGTCTCTCATTGTTCCTCATCCTTCCGCTTCATCCTCTGGACAAATTCCAAACTGTACGCAACAGGATGTTGACAGTGCTGACATCTCCAAGTGGGGAGACTGTTAGTAAAGACGCTGGAGGGGTGAACCCGAGCACCAGGAGATGAGGAGATGAGATGCCTTTCCAAACTCTTCCCGATCAGACGGTATACCATCCTCTGGGTGTGACAGACATGTTTTAGCAGTAGGAAGAGTCCCATTCATGTAAGGAGAACACCAGGGCTTTTTCAAAATCAGTGTCTCCCCGAAACCCAAACTGGGGAAGTTTTTAAGCTACGGCTACACATATGTTCATTAAGGGCCTTGGGAAGTAGGCAGAGTCCAAACTTTAGATGATTGAAGTCTTCAGGGTCAGAAGCACTCACCACCAGCTTCCCTTAGGCTACACTTTAACTGTCATTGATAGATGATGTCAATAAAAATATCTATTCTTTTTCAGATTATTTCCCCTTATAGGTTATTGCAAAATGTTGAGTGTAGTTCCCTGTGCTATACAGTAGTTCCTTGTTGATGATCTATTTTATACATAGCAGTGTGTATGTGTTTCATTCCAAACTGTTAATTTATCCCTCCTCCCACCTTTCCCCTTTGGTAATAATAAATTATAAGATTTTATACTTCTCAGAAATGGGGGAGCTGAAAGAGAGGTATCATTTTCAATGGAAAAGCATTTAAAAACAAGATTGAAGGTTTAACCAAGATTATTAGATGTACATCCTTGGAAAGAAATCACTTCGTTTCTCTAATATTGACCTGACAAATAAGACAAACCTTTTCACTGAACTTGCTTATAAAAAGTGATGGAAATATCAAATGGAAGTGTTAAAAACATCTTATTTTACCCGAGCCTTATACACTGTTCTATGTTAACTACAGTTTGGCTCACACATCTGTTCATTGAGGTTACAATAGTCTCAATTTCTGTTACTGATCCTCCAGAGTGGACCCCAACAAGTGTCCCCCTGCCAGTGTCATTGGGGCCAACAGATCGAGACTGAGTTTGGTTCACAAGCAAAGGAAACTTTATATTTTGATCAGAGAATGGAGAGGTGAGAGCATGCACTACCCCGTGGGCTGTGGGCTGGGCTGCTGTGTAGAGATCCTGTCAGAGTCAGTGGGAGGGAGGGAGGCGGCGGAGCTCTCGAGGGCCGGGGTGGCTGTAGCTCAGGCTCTATATCGTGGAGTCTGCACTGGGCCCCAGGAGCTGAGGTGTCGACCCAGCCATTCTGCACTAGGAAATCTGGTCTGAAGTGCCGGGTGTGGAACCTCTGCATGCGGGACCCTAGGAGCACGTGAAATTAGACAAAGCACAAAGGATAAAAAAGGTTAGACTTGACTTTATTGCCCAGATTCTATTTTTATCTCCAGGGATTTTTAATGGGCTTTGCTGGGGACAAACCCCTCCTCTGCCTTTTGTCCCGTTCCTCATTCTTGGAGTGCTGAGGGTGCAGACCCTTCTTCTGTAACTGCTGAGTGCTGAGTTGGGAGCCCTCATACCCTGGGCGAGGGTCAGAGCTTCTCCCAGCAGCCTCCCGGTGACATTGATTGTCCCCAGGACCCCTGCCTCCCTGCTCGTCCACCTGAGCACCAGCATTGGAAGTGTTATAGATTCTAATGACCTTTAAGGGTCCAGGAAAGAGATGTGCAGAGACGCTGTGGGGCCGGTTTCACCCCGCCCCACATTTGTTCGGCCACCTTAGGCTGACCGTCTCTGCCAGCCTAGATGCTCTGACCAGTAGTCTGCGCTTTCTTCAATTAGGCCCCTGAATTAACGTACAAACAGCACCAGGTGTCAGAGCCCTGCCCGCTCAACTCCCAGACAGTCCAGGGTCAGTGGTGATCAAGGACCATGATGGCTACTGAGTCAACAGCCTTTTGAAGTAAACAGGAGTCCAGCCGGTCTTATTGGCCACCATCATCACGGTGTCTGTAGGCTTTTCTATGGTGACAGTGTGGTATACTGTTCCCCCGCCAAGATTATTAGCTCCCCTCTGGGTGCAGTAAGTCCTGCAAGCAGTAGTCTACTCTTTTGGGACACACTCTTGTTGTTTTATGAGAGAAACTCCAGGTCAAGTGATGTTCACACGAGTCGTCATGGTGCCCTGTTGCCCCCGGTTATCTCTCTGGATGTTGGAGTTGGAGGGCCTCCTCACTCGAGGTCGGTGTGCCCACGGAGCGAACCCTGCAACTTCAGGGCATGGTTGGTGGTTAGGATCACCACGTGGGGTCCTTTTCCCTTAGGAGGGAGGTGGCCTTTTGGGCTGCTGATTTCCAGGTTTTTAGATACCGCCAGTATCTTGGCCAGATGTGGCAGTGGGCCAAGCCCCTTAGTGACCGTAGTTTATCCTACCTGGATGGCATTCTTGCATTGTTCCATTTCAAGTGGTCCCGTTTTTGCACTAATTCTCCAATGGCGATTCACCTTCACCGGGAATGTAAAGGTCAAAGGGTTTAGCTAAATTAGGGAGTTCCAGGGCAAGGGTCTGAATTGACTGCTCTTTCCATTCTTGAAAGGCCACTTCTGGATTCTATTCAAAAGGATCATCATCTTTTCCTTTCAGTGTTCATATAGAGGCCCAGCTAGTAGACTGTAGTTAGGGATCCAGAAGCAGCAAACCCTGGCCTCCCCAGGAACCCCTAAGCTGTCTTCTAGTTTTAGAAAGGGGTAAGGCTGAAAATGGTTTCTTCCCTTTCCTGGGATGGGCTTCTCTGACCTTCTGTGAGAATGAAGCCCAGGCAGGTCACCGCAGTCTGTGATATTTGAGCTTTTTCTTGGACAACTTCTATCCTTTATTGGCTTGGTAGTTCAGAGGCCTCCTTAGTAGGGCTGGTGATCAGAATGTCGTCTGCATATTGAAGGAGGGTTTCCTTTTCCAGAGGTAGAACTTTTAGGTCTTTAGCTAAGCTTTCCCCAAAGATGGTGTGGGAATTTTTGCACCCTTGGGGCCAGACGGCCCGGAAGTATTGTTTTAGTTGTATGTTGAGTCCTGCCACTCACAAGCCAAAATTTCTTGTGACTCTGGGACTAATGGAATACAAAAGAAGGCATCATTGAAGACTAATACAGAATACCATGTCCTGGTGGTTGGTAGAATGACCAGCAGGGTGTAGGAATTAGGAGCAACTGGAGGTATATCCTCGGTGGCTTCACTGACTGTCCTGACATCCTTTACCAGGTCCCCAGCAGCCCATGGGGCTCTCGTGGTCAGACCAATCCCAGAATATGGAGCTCACCTGGGCAGGTACCCCACCCCCACCCCAGCCCAGGGGCTCTCGTGGTCAGGCCCCTCCCAGGATACAGAGCTACCCTTGCAGGTACCGTGGCAGGGCTGGGCACACAGGAACCGTGCACATAGCCCTCATTGCAGAGCACCCCCAGCTCACCTGTCGCTCAGAGCTGACACAGAGCACCTCAGAGCAGGACTTGAACTAACAAACAGCAGCTGCGACAGGTCTGTGACCCTGGGCATCACTCCGTGAGGCCTCCCTCCACCTGGTCTTCCAGAGACTTCCACTGCACCCGGGGCACCAGGCCTCTGTCTCCAACCACCACCCACCCCTCCTCTCCCTGACTCCTGGGTTCCTCTCATTAGGAGAGGGTTTTCTTGAAGTTGTCTCCCACTCATGGGCCAGATAAAATGATTAGAAAACAAGCCAAAGCTGCAGCCCCTTGTCTATCCTGACTCTCAGGAGCCCACACCTGTTCCTTGGACCTGGCCGGTTCAGCAAGTTCCATTTTCTGCAACTGTGAGCCCCTGAGGGGTGATGATTGGCTGACCTGGGCAGCCTTACCGTGCCGGCCAGCCCTCCCCAGGTGTGCCTGGGTTGAGATCAATATAAATACCACTCCAGGCAGCAAGAGCCCCTGCAGCCGTGCCTGACGCCATTTTCTCTGCCCTGTCAGCAGTCTCGGGGCTGGGCTGGTGGGAGGGAGTGAGAGGCCACGGCTTTGTGGGTGGCCCAGTGTGAGTGGGGCTCTGCTGGACTTTCTGCAGCAGTTGCCAGGCTGCCACCTGCTAAAGAAGAGGATGTGTCACCCATACCTGCTGCTGGAATTTCTCCCTGGGCAGAGGTGAGGAAGGAAAAAAGCAGTGGGGGCAGGGACAGGACGGGTATCTCAGGCAGGGAAATGGAAATCTTCCAGAAGAGCACCCAGGGCCAGGACCATCCTGGCTGGCCTGCAGGCACCAAGTCGGCCGGCATGCTGTCACTCGTGTGGCTCTATGGCCCTTCCTCTAGGCTTTCAAGTCCTTGTATATATTCAGGTGTTTTACCTGGGACGGGTGGGAATAGTTCAGCAGCAACTGGCCTGGGGCTCAGCTCACGTTTACTCACAGATGCCTCGGCACGGTGCCCCAGCTTTGCAATGAGGACGCTTGTTGCGTGGGGGCTGCTGGCTGAATGGGAGACGATTCCCCACCACTGACCAACTTCAGAATTGTTTACAACTGGAGCAAGTGCCCTGATACGGTTTTCCTCTGTGTAACTGGTGGGTTCTGTGTTTTTTTTCTCTTTTTCGTTTTTGGTTCAAGGTAGATTTTATTCCTCTTTTTGTATTTACAGATATAAGCATGGAAATAATTTATTCATATAAATACATGTATGTGCAGGGAATAATTGTTTTTTCTGTTTTATTTTTAAATTTTATTTCTTTTTAATTTTGAATTTTATTTTATATTTTTATACAGCAGGTTCTTATTGGTTATCTATTTTATACATATAAATGTATACATGCCAATCCCAGTCTCTCAACTCCTCCCACCACCACCCCCCCAACAGCTTTCCCCCCTTGTTGTCCATACGTTTGTTGTCTACATCTGTTGCTCTGTTTATGCCTTGCAAAATGGTTAATCTGTACAGTTTTTCTAGGTTCCACATATATGCATGAATATACAAGATTTGTTTTTCTCTTTCTGACTTACTTCACTCTGTATGACAGTCTCTAGATCCATCGACGTCTCTACAAATGACCCAATTTCATTCCTTTTCATGGCTTAGTAATATTCCATTTTATATATGTACCACGGCTTTATGCATTCGTCTGTCTGTGGGCATTTAGGTTGCTTCCATTACCTCGATATTGTAAATAGTGATGCAATGAACATTGCGGTGAATGACTCTTTTTGATTTATGGTTTTGTCTGGGTATATGTCCAGTACTGGGATTGCTGTATCATATGGTAATTCTATTGTTAGTTTCTTAAGAAATTCCATATTGTTCTCCATAATGACTGTATCAATTTATATTCCCAACAATAGTGGAAGAGGGTTCCTTTTCTCCACACCCTTTCCAGCATTTTTTGTTTGTAGATTTTCAATGATGCCTATTCTACCAGGTGTGAGGTGATACCTCATTGTTGAATCCATTTCGTTGAGCAAGGGGTAGCTCTTGTCTATTACATATTTGGCTTATGGAACGGTATCTGTGCTAATTTCAAACTCTGCTTTTATGCAGCACCCCAACTCACCTTCCCCTTAAGCAGGCATAAGTTGGTTTTCTAAACTTGAGACCCTGTTCTGTTTTGTAATTCAGTTCATGTGTAGCCAAGTTCACATTCCGTGTATTAGTGATACCTTATGATGTTTCTTTTTCTGTGTGACTTATTTCACTTAGAATCATCGTGCCTCAATCCACTCATTATGCTGGTACGGGCCTGGTGACATAGATTTCATTGCTGAGTGGTATTCTGTTGTACATAAGTACCGCAACTTCTTTATCCATTATTTGCTCTCTGGGATATTTAACTTGTGCCGTAGAAGAGATTCCTGTAAAAAGAGCCGTCCCAAATTTTGGGGTTGCTGTGTCTTTTTGATATTAATTTCCCTAAGCTATAGGACCATAAGTGGAAGTGCCCTAGGCTCTGTTGCTTTGTTTTTAGATGTTTCAGGAAACACCATACACTTCTCCCGAGTGTCTGTTGGCAATTTACATCCCGCCCATCAGCATAACAAGGCTCCCAGTTCTCCATGGCCTGTCCTGCCTTTCTGGATTTTACACTTTATTCTGATGGCCCTTTTGACCGGGGGGAAGTGAGACTTCATTGTAGTGCAGATTTCCTTTGCAAGCTTGCTTGGTTGGCCAAAAGGGCGTATGCGTTTTTTCCTGAATATATTCAGGAAAAAACGCATATGCCCTTTTGGCAAAGTGCATCATTGTGGACGTTCTGCCTCTTTTCCTACGCTTTCAATGCAATTCCAGTCTACCTCCTGAAATCGGATTCCTGCAATTCTGCCCCGCTTTCAAGTCCTCTTGGCAGCCTTACTTCAGTATATTTTTGGACGATAGCTGTCATTTATAACTCTGCAGGTTTGTGAATTACAGAGCCCCTGAGCTCCTTTCTTCAACTCGCTTTCTTGTGAGCTGGCCGCAACACCGCAGGATGGCTTCAGGCCCTAATCTGGTTCCGGCACGGCACGCTGAGCCTTTGGTTATTTCCTCTTCCTGGTGGGAAATGAGAGTTAAATTTGCCCGTTCAGACACCTCCAGCTAGTCTCTCATTGGTTCTCCCTATTCCTGTTCATCTTCCGCAGAAATTGCAAACTGGGCCAAACAGGAGGTTAAAGGCGCTGACTCTCCAAGTAGGGAGAGTGTTAGTAAAGCATCTGGAATGTTGCACCCGAGTACCAGGGGAGGAAAACTGAGACATATTTGAACACGTCTCCCATTCACACGGTTGATCATACTCTGGGTTCCACATGCATGTTTTAGCTGAAGGAAGAATACCTTAACCTGGAGAGGTGAGACCCGTGGAATGGGTACCATGCAATATGACTTCAAGGGTCTTCATTTGCTCACCGAACCACTCCAATCCTATCACTGCTGCGTTTATGCCCCTGTACACATGCTTGATTCTCTTTCGGAGACATAGCAATCCATAGGTTTTAAGATACTTACTAGTCAGGTACATTCTTAGGCGTTTAATATGCGGTGTTGAGTCATTTCGTTGAGCAAGGAGTAGCTCTTGTCTATTCCATATTTGGCTTAAGGAACTTTATCTGTGCTCATTTCAATCTCTGGTTTTATGCAGCCCCCAAACTCCTTTACCCTTAAGCAAGCATAAGTTGGTTTTCTAAATTTGAGACCCTGTCTGTTTTGTAATTCAGTTCCTGTGTAGCCAAGTTTACATTCCGTGTATTAGTGATATCTTATGATGTTTCTTTTTCTGTGTGACTTATTTCAGTTAGAATCATCATACCTGAATCCACTCATTGTGCTGCTAAGGGCCTGATGACAAAGATTTCATTGCTGAGTGATATTGCTTTGTAAGTAAATACCACAACTTCTTTATCCATTTTTCACTTTCTGCGATATTGAACTTGTACTGTAAACGAGGTTCTTGTAAACAGAGCCGTCCCAAACTTTGGGGTGGCTGGGTCTTTTTGATTTTAATTTCCCTAAGCTATAGGACCATAAGTGGAAGTGCCCTAGGCTCTGTTGCTTTGTTTTTTAGATGTTTCAGGAAACACCATACACTTCTCCCGATTGGTTGTTGGCATTTACATCCGCCATCAGCATAACAAGGCTCCCAGTTCTCCATGGCCTGTCTGCCTTTCTGGATTTTACACTTTTTCAGATGGCCCTTTTGACCGGGGGAAAGTGAGACTTCATTGTTGTAGCAGATTTCCTTGCAAGCTTGCTTGGTTGGCAAAAAAGGGCGTATGCGTTTTTCCTGATATATTCAGGAAAAAACGCATACGCCCTTTTTGGCCAAGTGCATCATTG